>NC_142934.1:70390535-70403035 GCF_046866305.1 Octopus bimaculoides | reverse complement strand
AAATGTTCTTCATGATAAAATTATTTTAGCATTTTCTACCTTGTCTTATTTTCCTTATACATATCAACTCGTGTGTTCCTTTTCAACCTTCTACATATATATATTAAAAGACATTTGTTGCTTTCAGCTGTTTTCTTAATCATCTCCTATTTGACTTTCTTTTATTTTCTATAATTTTTTCTTTATTGTTTTACATAACTCAGTATATTCAATGCATTGTGTAGATGAGTCTTGTTTCATTGATCTTCAGATATTCATGAGATTGATAATATCTCTCGGTAATGTTTTTTTTTGTCTTTTTTCCTCTTAGATGTAGTTTCCTTAGATGTATTTATTTTTTGTCCCAGTAATAACATTTGTGCAAAAATAATAAAAGAATTCTATGAAAACTTATATCAATCAAAGAAAGAAGTTTCTCGAACTGTAAATTCAAAGGAAAGGGTCCCAGACATTTTGGAGGCAGAAGTGAGAAAGTTTTTGAAGGAAATTAAAAGCAATAAAGCTGCAGGTCCAGATTGGATTGAAATAGACAATAAAAGTAGTTGGACCAGGCACAGAGAAAGAACTAGCTAAACTGTATTCAAAAGGCCTACGTGAACATAAGATACTAAATGCAGTACCAGGTGCCAGCTCTCATAGCTTCTCATCTTAACTGATTGGAAGTGTTAACAAGTGCATGTTTTCTCTTGGTGTAAAAGATGGGTTACAGCAAATATTCTGCTCAATACCACAGAGTTGCTAGTCAGTTACTTGACCTCAACCAGTTGAACACGTCCCTTAGTGGTTGACCACGAGCAGGAGAGCATCATAGCCATGTATTTGAAAGAATTTTCTGGGGTTTGAATAATTCGCCTCTGAAAACATAAGTGTTTCGTTCATCATCTTTAAACAAACCTTATTCAGGGAGCTTTTGAGCAAAGTGACCTACTCGACCCGAAGAAAATTCTAACTCCGCCCTACCTGCAAGGCCTTGCTCTGTTTATCTTGATATATGATCACCATGTCTCGCACATATGGTTGTGATGCATGTGTCTGATGTGCACTTATCAGACGAGTTGTTATGATGGGCATATTGGGTTGCGTATATTGGTATCCTAGGGTCACTTTGATGACATGCGTTGCTCTCTCACTCAATAATAATAATAATAATAATAATAATAATAATAATAATAATAATAATAATAATAATGATGATGATGATGATGATGATAAAGGAACTGCATACGGTGTTGTTAGCGGAGGTTTGACAGCATCGTTGCGCACAAAAACATGAGTCCAAGAAGTAAAGCTTCCTTCAAGACAGAGTTAGAAATGTAATTGTCAAGTAGGTAAGAAGTTTTAAACATGAGCGATATTGGTAAAACTAAAAATTGTTGAGGATAAATTAAATTTATTATTGTTACTAAATATGTTAGTGTTATTTAATTTCTGAACGGTTTTGTTGCCGTTTGTTTATATAGTTTGATTTCTTTATCCATCAGTTTCTACTAAGATAGGGACGCGAATAAAATTAATAATAGAGAAACGAAAATAAAACTTTGGAAATAGCAACGCTGCCATAACTTACGTGGAAACCATGAGCGTGCTTTCAAGGGAGATAATCAGAGAAAGACTTGAAAGTCAGCGTAAGATCGTAATACATCATATAAAGTAAAGTAAATATAACAAATAATCAAGAATCTTTGCCCTGTACTGGATCGATCCCAAAATCTAATCGGTTCGTGCAAGTCACAAGGACAAACATCCCTGAAAGTTTCATCCGAATCCATTCAGTGGTTCTTGAGATATCTTGTCCACGGGAAAAAAAATCAAACACGAGGCGGAGGTAATAATAATAATAATAATAATAATAATAATAATAATAATAAGAAGAAGAAGAAGAAGAAGAAGAAGAAGAAGAAGAAGAAGAAGAAGAAGAAGAAGAAGAAGAACAACAACAACAACAACAACAACAACAACAACAACAAGAACAAGAACAACAAGAACAAGAACAACAAGAACAAGAACAAGAAGAACAAGAACAAGAAGAACAAGAAGAAGAACAACAACAACAATAATAATAATAATAATAATAATTATTATTATTATTATTATTATTATTATTATTATAGAAATAAATGTGTAATGATTATCAGAAGTGGAGTAATGAATTTAATCACTTTGCCGTATTTAGCTCTCAGAACTATGTTCTTAGATCAAATCTCTCTAAGGTCGATGTTACTTTTCATCCTTCCATGAACGGTGAAAAAAAAAAAAGGTAATAGTGAACTACTAGAGTCAAGTCAATTAGTGACTATAGCATAATATGTGGCCTTGTTAGAAATCGATAATCAATACTAGTAATCAATAATCATATTAATGGGCGTGATACGGACATCATTCGTTAAACAGTGTTTACCAGCTTGTTTTTCAGTTTTCAGGGGAAGTAATTTCTTTTTATCGAACTAATACGTTTGAGAAAGAATTGATCCCCACAAATATACATATTTCCAAGGGCATTCCTTCGTAAATACTGTTCCAGAGGTTAATGATGGGAAACAAGGTGCCTTTAGATAATTTTGGCTCCAAGATCGAATATCACCAGAAAGCCAGCAATATCAAAAGAAAAAAAAAAAAACAAATAAAATAAAATAAAATCTACAAATGTTAAAATTAAAAATTTCTTTCAGTCTTGACTATCGCGTTAGAGTTAACGGAGGTGAGAATCAATGCTTTAGCTCGAAATGGACGAGAGAGAAACCTCTCAATAAATTGTGTGCTAGGCTGTTATAGGTACCCTGGTAAATGTTTTTCAGAAATGTGTGATTTAAAGGAATGTAAAATAAAACAAAATGCTTTCCCAGAAACATATGGGAGGTGATTTAAACTGAGAGGACAAGTGAGTTGCTAGGCCAAAAAATAAAGCACTTTAATATTTCACATCTAAACTCACCAACTTCGCAACAACTTACTCCATAGTATGAGGTTGTCACTTTTATTGTGGATACCGAGGAAAGTGTATATCATTGTTCTTCCTCCCACTCTAATTCTGTTCTTTTGCCACTCTGTCACTCACTATATCTATCAATATGTATGTATGTTTGTATGTATGTATATATATATATATATATATATATATATATATATATATATATATATATATATATATATATATATATATATATATATATATATATATATATATACACACACATTTATGTATGTATGTATGTAATTTCCAGCAATGATGCGGAACCTCCTTATCAACATATAGACACCTGACATTACACATTTAAAGATATTTCCCATGCAGCTACGTCTAATGTAACAACTTACATCCCCTGCCAACCTTTGCCATTACAATGTCCCGCAACTATCATACTTCCACTACCGTTCCAAGTTATACACATTTTAACCTGTAGAAGACTTTCTGTAATCTCACCTGTACAAAAGGACATGTCATGTCGGCCCATTTGCATTTGGCGCATACAGTGTACGCTCTTTTTATGTAGACATGTGTGTGTGTGTGTGTGTGTTCGCGCGCGCTCTTTTGTCTACACATAAATGCACATATCCGTCTGCACATATATTTGCTTATACGTATGCATGTTTTAGGGAATTTTCAAAGGGCTTACACCATACTTTGGCATTGAAAACGATATTAGTGCTTGGTACTGGTTACCTCTACTTATTGCCAAATCACCATCCTCCCAATCTAGTGTTAGATCCAGAAAGAACAATGCGTCATTGTTCCAAGTGCACATGATCTTCGATCTCATGTCAAAGTATTTGAAGATCTCCATGAAGTAGATGCGAATTCGTTCACGAAAACAATTAATACATATCTTGTCAGAGTACGAATGTACACAATGAAAATATAGATATTTAGTTCACATTGTGTTCACGATACTTGCTAGCAACCTGGAGCAGGTGAACCTCAGGAAACGCGAATATAACGGGGAACCAATACTTGCAATTAAATTCGTGACAGGAGAGAAAAACTGTCAACCACGGCAAGGAGAACAATCAGTACACTAAAGGAGATATGGAGGTAGACCTAACGGACTATTGCAGTTACGTGGGTCATCCATAAAATTCCGAGGCTGGTTTAGGTGTCGTGGTTTGAAGCAGAGAAGATCACTCAGATCGAGTGTTCTCAAGGAAAGAAAAGTGGGATCAAGCGTTTTGAAAAGCTGCATGGAGAAAGAATGACAGGCATGGTTACTCCCAATCGATGTCGTCTGCAGAAGATTCCTCACCCAATCAGTATTAACAGAATGCTCACAGACATCAGAATGTAAAAAAAAAAAAAAAAAAGTCCCATAGACACCTGCTCACAGGATGGGTATGACACTGAGAGAGCCTTTTGTTAGTAATAAAAAAAAGAAAAAGAGAAGAGATAAGCTGGAAGTGCGGAGAAGAAGCTGGCCAGTGATTTGGCCCACTCTGACTACGCGCTGAATTGAGGCGAAATACCTAATGAACGTTGTACGGCATCTGACGCATCAACTCCCCCTGATCAAGACTACGTTCACAAAAGATGAATATAGATGAAGCAGCTTTTAGATGTAATCTCTCTTCCTTTCTTTCATTCTCTCCCTCTCTCACACTCTCCCCCCCCCTCTCTCTCTCTCTCTGTCTCATTCTCTCTCTGTGAGATGGTGAATATGTGTATGTATAAGCTTCTGCGTGCGTACGTATATCGTTGTAAAGTGAGTCGCCACTTGAACACGATTTTATTCATGCATTAACTGACGTTTCTTCAACTAATCCGTATTTCATCGTGTTCCCCTCCTTTCTCTATCCATCTGCCGTCCCTCTTCTATCTCTAGTCCCTCCATACACACTCACTCTTTTCATGCTCCCTCTTTTTCCCTTGCTCGCTTCAGTCTTATACATACATATTTATATATATATATATATATATATATATATATATATATATATATATATATATATATATATATATATATATAATGTTTGTAGATAAGTGCAAATGCATGTTTGTATGTATGTGAATGTATATCTAAACGAATCTATATGTGTATGGGTATATGTGTTTGTGTAGGAACTGAACAAACATACAAGAAATCTATATGACAGAGATTATGAGTCGATTAAATTAATCAGTGAATCCATATGCTCCCTCGCTTAATCCGTATATGGATCAAGGATTAATGTTACGTGCTAGGACTTACCGCCTAAATCCAGTCGCTGCAATCGGAGATAAAAACATCCTATTTACAAAGGTTTCCATTTATGTTTGCTGCTGTTATATGCATGCGCATGCGTTTGCTTGTTTTTGTATCTATGCGTGTGACGCCATATACATGCATGTATGACAGCATATTGTACAGCGTATATGTGTGTGTGTGTGTGTGTGTGTGTGTGTGTGTGCAAACACATGTTTGGGATGTGCGCCTACCGCATATGTGCGTGAATGCAGGCGCGTGTGTATAAGTGAAATATCTGTGGCAAGATAAATTCTGAATATGTGAAATTTTATGCATACAAACATAAAGGTATAAACCTTGACCACATGCGCGCACACACACGCACATACATACACATGAACAAGCACACACACGCACACATGCACACACGCACACATGCACACACGCACACATGCACACACGCACACACATATATATACATATATGTATATTCATACACATACATATATAACGTATATCTTATATAATTTTATATATATATATATATATATATATATATATATATATATGCGAGTAAAAATAAATACAAAAAGGGGGGGGGTTGTATGATTGTGTATAGAGGAATATATTATTTTGTTTAAAAGAGTTCCAACACTGTCTGTTTTTATGTTTTATTTATATTCCTTGTGATATTTCATATTTTCTATACTTTGTGGTATTTCATCATGGCCGGTATGACAGACTTTAACAGTCATACCGGCCATGATGAAATACTACAAAGTATAGAAAATATGAAATACCACAAGGAATATAAATAAAACATAAAAAAAACAGACAGTGTTGGAACTCTTTTAAACAAAATTATATATATATATATATATATATATATATATATATATATATATATACAGAGAGAGAGAGAGAGAGAGAGAGAGAAAGAGAGAGAGAGAGAGAGAGACAATAACAGATAGACAAGCGTATGCATTTATTTAAATATGTATCAATGCTCGCGTTCCTGCCATTACGAAATATGTTTAACTCTAAGGGAAATAACTCAAATAATAAAAAAGGAAATTTTACATGTTATGGTAGCGGTAGTGGCGGAGACAGCGGCATTATTTGATATAGTTGTGGTGCTGACTGAGACAGTGGTGATAATATTGGTCTAAATAATCGTAAACGGAGAAAGAAACAAAAGGGAGATAGAAAATGAGTTAAAGTATCCGAAGAAGTGAAAGGCTGTTCGACATCACTACATCTTTATGTATCTCATTCTCTCATTTACTTATCTCATTCTTTCATCTATTTTAGTTATCCTTCAGTGTAGCAGGTGCGAGTGTGTATATATGTGTTTCTTCATTCACTATTATCAAAACCGTGGAGGCGCAATGGCCAAGTAGTAGAGGCAGCGGACTCGCGGTCATAGGGTCGCGGTTTCGATTCCCAGACCGGGCGTTGTGAGTGTTTATTGAGCGAAAACACCTGAAGCTCCACGAGTCTCCGGCAGGGGATGGTGGTGAACCCTGCTGTACTCTTTCTCCACAACTTTCTCTCACTCTTACTTCCTGTTTCTGTTGTGCCTGTAATTCAAAGGGTCAGCCTTGTCACACTGGGTCACGCTGAATATCCCCGAGAACTACGTTAAGGGTACACCTGTCTGTGGAGTGCTCAGTCACTTGCACGTTAATTTTACGAGCAGGCTGTTCTGTTGATCGGATCAACTGGAACCTTCGACGTCGTAAGCGACGGAGTGCCAACAATTATCAACACCAATGCTGCTGCCTCCGCATCTGCCACCACTACTAAGATTACAACCTACTACGCCTTTTTACATCGTATTAGTATTTTCATATCTTACCACTTCATTGTCTCTGGGTTCTTTACTCCTTTAAAACGTATCGTCGTTGATGATGTATTCGAACTCAGTTCATATATTGTATCGTTCATCAATACTATATGTACAGTTACAAAGTACACCCATTACATAGTTAGCAGGATTCTTCTTAAAAGAAAGTATTTATATGTATTGTCTCTATAATCATATCCGGTTAGAAAACGTGTTAGCTATACTAGACTAACAGTTTTGATGACCAGCCGTATGTTAAAGTTTCATGTTGATTTTGTTACAGGCAAATGGTCTGAGGAATATCAATAGAAAATTTGAGTCATTTTGACCTTACTGAAATTACATACCATGCCATTAAATATAGCTTCACTAAATGATTGCATTTTAGAGGGATTTCTACATATATCTAAACTCATTAATTACAATCCCTTTTCTGTATCAAATTTTAGAATGCTGGTCCTGATTTTTTTCATATGAAAGAATCCTCTTGTATATATACGTTTGCATGGCAGTGTATGTTTGTTTATATAGAAATAATTTACGTTTTCTTGTTAACTCATTTCTACATTTCTCAGAGAGTCTGAAAAACTAAGATGCCACGGCTTGATTTAATTGAACTCTCAGCAATTTCCAATTAATGAATTTAAATGCATTTACATTGAACATTATTTTATGAATAAATAAACAAAATTTTCCTGTAAATGTATTAACGAATGGGTAGTGTTAAATAATTCTCGACGTCAAAACATGGTCTTAAAAAGCTTTCATTAAAAGAAAAAAGAAAAAGAAAACTTCTAATGCCTCGAAATACGACTAAGATATATTTCTTGGCATTCATTGCTTTTCTTATAAATTATTTAAATTATGATGTAATCTATAGAAATATCATCTGGTGTGTGTTCTGAACATCGTTTTGCTTGCCCGTGACGAATTTGTTGCTAATCTTTCACTACACACACACACACACACACACACACACACACACACACACACACACACACATATATATATATATATATATATATATATATATATATATATATATACGCGCACACACACACACAGACATAAATAAAACAAAAATGAGCAATAGCAATATCTCATTTAAAGTTGCCAGTGGAGACAAGGCAGCTAAGAGTACGAATTCTACATCAATGATCGTCCTCAGCACAGCTTCCTAACCCAACACGAACCAGATATAAAACTCAAGCACATACAAAAACGTTATAAATAGATTTGCATAACAGAAAAAAATGTTTCTAAAATATTAAGTTGTAACACACACAGATGTATTTATACATGTGTGTGTGTGTGTGTGTGCGCGCGCGCGCGCGCGTGTTTCATTGTGTCTGTGTTTATTCCCCACCACCGCTGGATAACTGATGCTGGTGTGTCCACGTCCGTTTAACATAGCGACTCGGCAAAGAGAGCAATAGAATAAATGCCGAGATTTAAAATAAAATCAGTACTAGGATCGATCGTAACAATTTCTTCAAAGCAGTGCCCCAGCATGGCCGCAGTCTAATAACTGAAACAAGTAGAAAAAAAGATAGACATTATACACATACACACATACTCGCACACAGATAGATAGATAGATAGATAGATAGATAGATAGATAGATAGATAGATAGATAGATAGATAGATAGATAGGTCTACTTCATTATACGATTGTGGTATAATGCAAATCAACAATCTAACTATACGAATTAGACGTACCTACTGAATTCTATGTATTATACTCCAAATAAATGTAAATATATTTTATTTGCATATTGCACTGAACGCTTACATTTTTTGTTATTTTTTTTCGTGATGTAGAATGGATGTTTGACTAAATTGGTACGTATCTTGTCAGGTGTTTTTGGTTTATATGAGTATGTGTATGTTATGTGGTGTGTGTGTGTGTGTGTGTGTGTGTGTGTGTGTGTGTGTGTGTGTCTGTGTGTGTGTGTGTGTGTGTCTGTGTGTATGTGTGTGTGTGTTTTACGTGCGTTTTGTGTGTTTACTTTCAGATATATTTTACTGAGTTGTGCTTTTAGGCTTGTCTCTATATGTTTCTGCTAGTGCAAATTGGCCGTACTTTTGTATGCACACATTCATATCCACACACACACATACACACGCAGAGCTACACACACATACACACACACACATACACACACTATTCCTCTCTTTTCTCTCTCTCTCTCTCTCTCTCTCTCTCTTCTCTCTCTCTCCTCTCTCTCTCTCTCTTTCTTCTATCTCTCTCATACACACATTTCATGTACTACGATGCTTGTGAGAGGTGTGTACGTATCTTTTTTTTTGGCGTTTATTTGATTTTTTTTCTTTATCTCACGTGACCTGAATCCCCAAAGTGGGGACTACGCTTTGTAGGGAAAATATGGCAACGTTGAATCAGTATGGAAGTGAAGAGGCAGGTGATAGGTAGGAAAAGGGATGGATGGGGGGAAATGGATAGCGGACTGTGAACGCAGATGATGCAAGGGATAATTTCAAAGATGAACAGTGTCATATCACCTCGATCGAGGTGGCAAAAGTTCAAGAAAATAGGTTCCGAATATTGAAGAACATTCTGGAAGCTAAACAATTTAGCAGCTCTATATATATGGCTAGTTGATGGTGAAGGTGAAGAAGATACTGGCTTCAGCAAACTGATAATGATTCTACTATTCAGCGTATATCTTTCTTTCTTCCTTTGTTTATTTCAATCTTTCCTTCTTTCTTTTTCTTCTGTTTCTTTGTTCCAATCTTTCTATCCTCCCCCTCCATTTCTTTTACTTTATCTTTCCTTCTTTTCTTTCGTTCATAATTTTTTTGTTTATATTCTCACCCTTCCTTCCTTCCTTCCTTCCTTCCTTCCTTCTTTCTTTCTTTCTTTCTTTCTTGCTTTCTTTCTTTCTTTCCTATTATTCAATTCTATTATTTTCTACATATTTTTTTACTTTACCTATTTTCTTTCTCACATCCTTCTATTATTCTCTTCAGCTTTATTTTTCGAAATTCTTTTTCTTATAGCTAATATGTTTATATGTATCCATATGTGTGCGCATAGATGTATTCACATATAAATATCGATATATATACATATATATATATATATATATATATATATATATATATATATATATATATATATATATATATATATATATATATATATATATATATAAATATATATATATATATATATATATATATATATATATATATATATAGGCGCAGGAGTGGCTGTGTGGTAAGTAGCTTGCTTATCAACCACATGGTTCCGGGTTCAACCCCACTGCGTGGCACCTTGGGCAAGTGTCTTCTACTATAGCCTCGGGCCGACCAATGCCTTGTGAGTGGATTTGGTAGACGGAAACTGAAAGAAGCCCGTCGTATATATGTATATATATATATATATATGTATATGTGTGTGTGTTTGTCCCCCTAGCATTGCTTGACAACCGATGCTGGTGTGTTTATGTCTCCGTCACTTAGCGGTTCGGCAAAACAGACTGATAGAATAAGTACTAGGCTTACAAAGAATAAGTCCCGGGGTCGATTTGCTCGACTAAAAGCGGTGCTCCAGCATGGCCGCAGTCAAATGACTGAAACAAATAAAAGAGTAAAAGAGTAAAAGAATATATATATATATATATATATGGGGGTGAGAACTTGCGTATGCATGAATGTCCGTGTAGAGATATATAGATTCCAAATTTTGGCACAAGACCAAGAAATTCGGAGGAGGGGACTAGTCTATTACATCGACTCCAGTGCTCAACTGGTACTTATTATTTCGACCTCGAAAGGATGAAAGGCAAAGTCGATCTCAGCGGAAATTAATGTAAAG
The DNA here is from genome assembly GCF_046866305.1 of Octopus bimaculoides. Taxonomy (NCBI): domain Eukaryota; kingdom Metazoa; phylum Mollusca; class Cephalopoda; order Octopoda; family Octopodidae; genus Octopus; species Octopus bimaculoides. Next base: position 70,392,194 of record NC_142934.1, on the reverse strand, counting down.
ATCTACAGAGTGGGTTGCTGGTGCTTCCGAAACATATAGCTACGGGTTCAGTTCAAGTGTGTAGGCACTTGACTAAGTGTATACTACTATAAACCCCAAACCAAACACACAAGCACAGAAGAAGGCTCGTTGTATATATGTGTACCTTTGTCTTTGTTCCAAACATCCCTCGTCAACTGGTGCTGGTTTGCTTAGGTCCTCGTAACATACTGTTTCAGCATAGTTGAAATTTTCAGCATGGTTAAAATTTAAAAAATTTCGTTCGACAAAAGCCCTTCAAAGGGATGACCCAGCATGACTGCAGTACAATGACTATAATTAATAGAAGCTAAAAGATTAAAGATTTAACACACGTATATAAATATATATATATATATATATATATATATATATATATATATAAAAAATTCAAATTACGATAAACGTAAATAAACAAACGAAGTCTGCTTTCAGAAACGTTGAGGTGTCTTTAGAAAGTTAAAGAAGTAATTTTAAATTCTCAATCGCAGAATAATGCTAATAATATAGCCAGAACAGGATAAACTACCCCTATTTTGCATAGCCACCTACACTTTTCTCTGCAAAAGAGGGATAGTTTATCCTGTTCAGCCTATACATATATATATATATATATATATATATATATATATATATATATATATACGTATGCCTATGTCAGCGCGTGTAAACACATACACACGCACACACACATGTACACACACATGTACACACACATGTATACACACACACACACACACACACACACACATACATTCACGCAAATATGAATAAGAAGATAGATAAAGAAGTATAGATAAATTTTCCCATATCGCATCTAAATACTTATGTGCATGTGTGTGTGTGTCTGTGTGCGTGAGCACGCATATATGTACACACTCATATATATACACGTGCACACACACACACGTATATATGTATGTATATATGTATGTATGTATGTATTCATGTAGCATGTGGCTATGTATGCGTGCATGTGCATGTGCATATATGTGTGTGTAATTGAGTATGTGATGACAATAAACTATGTCAATACACCATTTGAATAGGTCCATTGAGCCACCATTATTCATGGATGATTATAAGGTGGTTGAATTAGAACGCATGTGCACACCCACCCACACACGCGCGCGCGCCTGCATCGGAGTGGAGGAGAATGAATGATACATATAGACATATCATTCGATGATATCAATTATCTATCAAGCCTCTATGAGTCTACTCAATCTTGATCACCTTCAAAGGATTTGAACTCAAAAACGCTAAGTTCAGATCAACTTGCCTCAAATTGTCATTCACAAAATATTACAAATATGTCAACACATTGTGCCATCTTCACTAGACAAACATCAATATTTCTGAATATGTGTTTGTGGGAGTACATCTGCATTAAACAATATATATATATATATATATATATATATATATATATATATATATATATATATATATATATATATATATGTATATATATATATATATATATATATATATATATATATATATATATATATATATATATATATATATGTATGTATGTATATATATATACATATATAGATATATATATGTATGTATATATATATACACACACATATATATATATATATGTATATATATATATATATATATATATATATA
>NC_142934.1:70385535-70388035 GCF_046866305.1 Octopus bimaculoides | reverse complement strand
GGAACACTAAATGTGGTGAGCCTAGAGATGAGCGAAGGAAATTGCGACTAGAGAAATTAGAAGCAAAATAGAGACGAAAAGGTGTAAAACTTATTATTCATGATGGACATAAGAAGGCAACGTTAGAAAGACGAGGTTATAAAGAGAGAGTAGAAATGAAGGGAGCTAGAAATATGAAGGAAGGAAAAGAGAAAGAACAGGGGAGAATAAGAAGGAGAGACGATAGTGTCAGTAATTACCATGGGCGTAAGAGACAGTCGGAGAGAGAGAGGGAGGGATAGATAAAGGGGACCGTGGCAAAATGAAAGAGGCGGGAGTATGGAAATGTGATGATGAGATGGTAATGCGAGAAAGGTGAGTTTGAAGCCGAGGAAGAGATTGGTAAACCTAAAGAAAATTATGAAACATGAAGAGAGATCGACGGGGAGGGAAAGAAAGAGAGAGTTTAAGAAATGGACCGTGAAAAAAAAACAACAAAGAAAAAAACAAAAAAAAAGCAAAAAATGTATAAAGAAACATGGATACAGTTCTATATTTAAGAGATGAGGAATTATTTACATTATTTACATTATTTACATTTGACGGATACTTGTCCACATCTTGTTTGTTGTTGACACAACGTTTCGGCTGATATACCCTCCAGCCTTCGTCAGGTGTCTTGGGGAAATTTTCCCAAGACACCTGACGAAGGTTGGAGGGTATATCAGCCGAAACGTTGTGTTGACAACAAACAAGATGTGGACAAATATCCGTCAAATGTAAATAATGTAAATAATGTGAAGAAACATGGAGTAGAAAGAAGGCGAGGTAGATACTCTTTTACTCTTTTACTTGTTTCAGTCATTTGACTACGGCCATGCTGGGGCACCACCTTTTAGTCGAGCAAATCGACCCCAGGACTTATTCTTTGTAAGACTAGAACTTATTCTATCGGTGACTTTTTGCCGAACCGCAACGTTACGGGGACGTAAACACACCAGCCTCGGTTGTCAAGCGAAGTTTTGGGGACAAGCACAGACACACAAACATATACACACATACATATATATATATATATATATATATATATATATATATATATATACATACATATATTTACGACGGGCTTCTTTCAGTTTCCGTCTACCAAATCTACTCACAAGGCTTTGGTCGGCCCGAGGCTATAGTAGAAGACACTTTCCCAAGGTGCCACGCAGTGGGACTGAACCCAGGACCATGTGGTCGGTAAGCAAGCTACTTACCACACAGCCACTCTTGAGCCTATTTTTAGATAACTAAAAATGAGAAAAGCCAAAAGATGGACAAAAGGAATGAGTTTGGAGAAAAATGAGTGAGGGACTGAAAAGAGAAGAAAAAATGAAGAATGAAATGTTACAGAGCAAAGAAAGAATTAAGAATAATTTGAAAAGTAATTTATAAATGATTAAATGATAAACATATCTAACGAAATTACATCAGAAGATACAACGTTTAACGCCAGATTAACCATAAACGACAAGACGTATGATCATAGACATTCTAACCATGAACGTCCTGTCCCTTATTTAATTTTTTATTTTTTATTTTTTTTACATCAGAGACAATATCATCTAGTGGGTCCACATTTAAGACACTAAACCGTGATTTAAAGGGGATTTCAAAGCTATTTCCAGCTAATCAAGTGAACGCACAAAAGATGTTGTTGTTATTGTTGTTGTTGTCGTCGTTGTTGTCGTTGTTGTTGTTGTTGTTGTTCTTCTTCTTCTTCTTCTTCTTATTCTTCTTCTTCTTCTTCTTCATCTTCTTTTTCTTCTTTTTCTTCTTCTTCTTCTTCTTCTTCTTGATGGTGGTGGTGGTCGTGGTGGTTGTGGTGGTCGTCGTGGTTGTGGTGGACGTGGTGGTCGTGGACGTGGTGGTCGTGGTCGTTGTTATTGTCGTGATAAGTGGATGTGAGATCCAGATTATATTTGATTGAGTAGACCTGTGTTCAATTCAATTCCAGCATCGGCTATCCCATATCTTTTTTTTTTTTTATGAATCGAAGAAGGCAGCTCAACGTGTTCCTTTTTCAGTAAGACATAATGGTATGATTTGAGGGACACTGGGTACTTTTTTCTACCCGTGAAAGCGAATGAGTAAGAGCTCTCCGCTGCGGCACATAGTGTAAATGTAGTGGATATATTTGTCGTACAGATGCATTTAAGGCAATATAAAAGTATGAGAAATCCACAAAAGCTTGTGCTATTGTAATTCGACAGTTTCATAAAAAGCTAAGCGTGCCCTCCTTAGTTTATCAGAGATATACTAAAGGAAGATTATGAGATTGAATCAGCTTAGCAAGAATAAACTTCCTCGTGTATGTTTACAATGGATGTGTTTAAATACCATAATAAGTGCGGAATGGATAAAATGAAACAGAAGGATCCTATTGATTGATAATTTAATCATCATTTCAAAAAATAGGAAAAGGGTTACCTGTTAGAAGAGAGATGATATTATAAAAACGATATAAATATTTATA
>NC_142934.1:70370535-70375535 GCF_046866305.1 Octopus bimaculoides | reverse complement strand
GCTAACGTTTCTGCCAGCTCACCGCCTTCTTAACAACATAATTAATTGCATACTGAAAATACAAAGGGTTTCTTACATCATACTGTTGAAGTTTAAAAGAGTGTATCTTCTAATGAGAAAACTAAGTAAACTATAGTTGAGAAAAGCAGAAAGTGATCCCAGATGAGTTTCATAAATGCGAAACCAGTTGAATACTCTTCTGCTGTTCAGGGATTTGTCAAAATATTGTAATTTCACCGCAAGATTGAATATATATACTGATTTTAAATTTTGGTACAAGGCCAGCAATTTCGGAGAGAAGTGAGTCGATTACATCGGACCCAGTGATTACCTTGCTACTTATTTCTTGACCCTGAAAAGTGATGAAAGGTAAAGTCAACCCCGGCGGAATTTGAACTCAGAACGTAAAGACAGGTGAAATACCGCTAAGCAATTTTCCCGGCGTGCTAACGATTCTGCCAGTTCGCTGCCTTGAGATTGAATTTATATATACTAATTTAAGACATATTTCATTTACACAGGTACACACATAAATACACAAGCACACAAGCACACGCACGTACGCACGCACGCACGCACGCACACACACACACACACACACACACACACACACACACACACACACACACACACACACACACACGGTCATACAAGCGCTAGAATGTGACTGTTATAAAATAATAGTCGTCTTCACTTTTTTCGTTCGCCATTAGTTACTGCTGTTGTAGTTCGTTCAAGTCTGATCGGTTCGAGTATGTTTATATTGTGCGCGACAAAATGATGCGAGAATAACATCTTATCTTTTCTGACATAATGTGTCTATAATTACACAATCCAGTGTAGCCATCTTCTTCATTCAACTGTAAGACGTGATTTGAGTGTGAATTGGTTGCTATTTCTACCACAATTTGTCATCAGTCAATTAAGTGGACGAGACAGTTTAGTGAAAATTACAACTTTCAACTTCTCTTGTTACTAATCTAATTAAATCGTACATAGGATCTCATTCAATAACAGTTTACGGTGGGTGGAAAGTTGATACTGTTGTTACAGTTGAGTCCCATGTTGAACCTGGCCTAGCTGTTCCTTGATGAAACATTTTACAATTATAACAATTCCCGGTGGTTTTCAGGATAATGTGACCAGGACACCATGCAACTGTTATTAAGATGGCCGGTGTAATTTGAGGGAAATTTCATAGCGATTTTTAGTTGATCAAGCGCCTTTACAAGATTGATAGAGAGTTGTTGGTCAGTGTGAGACATACATGAGTATTACTGCTTGTATGATTTTGAACATCTCAAATACCGTTATTTTACTGGTATGTTTATGTATTTCAAAAGGCTACAAGAGGATAATATATTTTATTTTCAAGCAGAGCAAACTTCATTTTTATTTATTTGTCTTCATATGTTGATGGAAGAGTTCAGTTCTGATCCCTGCATTGTGGTATTGATTCAAAAAAAGAAAAAAAGAAACTACTGAGGGTAGTTTCCTCTGAATCTGAACAAAAATGTTTGTTTTGTTTTTCTTAGTTTTGTTTTTCTTGAGGATATTTTCAATTTTTCTCACGATCAGGCGCAGGAGTGGCTGTGTGGTAAGTAGCTTGCTTACAAACCACATGGTTCTGGGTTTAGTCCCACTGCGTGGCACCTTGGGCAAGTGTCTTCTACTATAGCCTCGGGCCGACCAAAGCTCTGTGAGTGGATTTGGTAGACGGAAACTGAAAGAAGCCCGTCGTATATATGTATATATATATATATATAGTTTTAGGGAAAATAACCAATTTTCAAGAACTCATCGATGAAAATCCACTATCACATATAGAAAAATTAATAATTAAAAGCACAATAAATGAGTATAATATAAAGTAAAGTAAATATCATAAGATAAATATAATAAATAAAATAATAATAATAATAATAATAATAATTATTATTATTATAATTTATTATATTATTATATAATTTATTATATTATATTATATTTATCTTATGATATTTACATTACTTTATATTATACTCATTTATTGTGCTTTTAATTATTAATTTTTCTATATGTGATAGTGGATTTTCATCGATGAGTTCTTGAAAATTGGTTATTTTCCCTAAAACTATATATTTTATATATACTTTATCTATAAGGCTCAATTTAATTTTAATTTTTTATAAATTGATTTTAATTGAGTTTTTTACCTGTAATTTTGGATTTTGTCCCTAATATTATTATTATTGTATATATATATATATGTATGCGTGTGTATATGTTTGTGTCTCTGTGTTTGTCCCCCCCCCCCCCCAACATCGCTTGACAACCGATGGTGGTGTGTTTACGTCCCCTTAACTTAGTGGTTCGGCGAAACTGACAGATAGAATAAGTACTAGGCTTACAAAGAATAAGTCCTGGGGTCGATTTGCGCGACTAAAGACGGTGCTCCAACATGGCCGCAGTCAAATGACTGAAACAAGTAAATGAGAATAAAAGAGAGTAAAAGGAGAGTATCATCTACAATAATGATAACTTTGCTCAGTACAGTAGTCACGTGGCCTAGTGGTTAGGGTATTGGACTCACGATCGCGAGATCATGGCTTCGATTCCCAGACTGGCTGTGCGTTATGTTCATCAGCAAAATACTTCATTTCACGTTTTTTCCAGCTCTCTCACCTGTAAATGGCGTACGAAGGTGAGATGGTGACTGAGGGAAATCTTCCGAACGGAGGTCTCGTGGTCCATGTTTAGTGTTCAGCGAACGAAAGGATGAATAGTACCACCCGTGCTGTGAAGTGGTTGTCCATTCACATTGAAAGATGTGTATTATCGCTAAATGCTGCTGCAACAATGGCTACAGTTACATTCAAATGCGGGAAGTTTACTTTATAGTTGCATCTATAGTTTCACCTATGTTAATGACATTATCGTTACCTTAGACTGCAGCTCAACTCTGACCGAACAGACATGGTTAAAAGCACGCCAGCCATGATCATTCTTAATTCCTATGCGCAGGGAAACCAGGACTATGTTTTCCATCATGTTCTTTCTAAATTAGTAACGTGTGATTTAAGGGTGGGGGTTGGCTGCTATTTTTAGCTGGTCGAATGAATCCGTTCAGCTATCTATGTTAGCACGTTTACAGCTTGCAGTAAGTCCGAGTGGTGTATGAATATTTGTTTATCAGCGTAGAACATTTCATGCCACGCTGTACTAATCGTTCATATTAAAAGTTGCATTATATGTTGTTGATGCATTGCCCAGTACATATTACTGAATTTACAATATTTAATGCGATTTTAGATCCAGCTGATAATATCTTTCCATGATAGTTGAACAACTCAGCGTCATATTTCTGTGTATATGCTGCAAATTGATACTGAACGTTAAAACATAATGTTCTACCCTCTTCAAATTTATGATCTTGTGACAAAGAATTTGTATGTATGTATGTATGTATGTAATGTATGTATGTATGCATGAATGTATGTATGTGTATGCATGTATGCACGTGTGTGTATGCATGTAAGAATGCATCTGATGATAAGGTACACATGTATGCATATTTACATACACCTACACATACATGCATGTAGATAGATAGATAGATAGATAGATAGATAGATAGATAGATAGATAGATAGATAGATAGATAGACAGAGGATCAATAAAAAAGCTCTCATGTCAAATAATGATGAATATCCATTAATGAATACAGGAGTTTTATGTGAGCTACTTCAAGTCTCGTGGTCGTAAAGCACTGTAAGCGGAAAGCCTTGTATAGCGTACGACACAAGATTCGGCAAGCGTTCAGACTCAGATACCATTGCAAGTTCATAATGAACTACAAAAGATATATGACAAAAAGCATTAAAGAAATGGGAAGAAACACACACACACACACACACACACACACACACATACACACACACACACACACACACACACACACACACATATATATATACACACATATATACATATATATGTGTGTGTATGTGTGTGTGCGCGCATATATATTTATATGTATGTATGCATGTACATACGTATGTATGTATGTTTGTCTGTTTGTATGTATGTAGGTATGTATCTATGCATGCATACATGTATGAACGAATGTATGTTTCGTTCTTCCGACCAAATTATGTAGATGCTCTTATATAAGTCTGGTTAGAATGCGCTTCCCTTCGTTCCTTTCATCGTGCCCATTTCTTCCATTTGCGCTCGACTTTTATTATATTATGTCTCCTTCTTGGACACCACTCGATAACTCCACGGAGTTATCTGGTTCGGCATATCATGTGCTTTCGGTATTCGGTGATCACATCATTGTCCTCATATCGTTATCGTATTATCTGATTTGGGATATGCACTCACAATGATACTACTGGCGTGTCATTTGCGTTTAGGAGCGCATGTAGTTGCATCGTGGAACAGGTATGTGTGTGTGCGCATAAACATGTGGAAGGTTTGGCGATGACGTAAGCAGTTCAGTCGCACTGCGTGTCATCTTGAGCAAATGTCTTTTGCTATAACCTCAGACCGACAAAAGACTTGTGTGTGAATTTGGTAGATGATAAATAAAAATATTCAGTGGCGTCGATACGTTCGACTAAAATTCAATGCAAGTGCCCCACCATGGCCTCCGTTTAATGACTGAAACAAGTAAAAGATAAAAGATATTTGTATATATATGTATATGCACACACATATACACATACATATACATACATAAACACACACACACACACTCACTCACGCACGTACGCACGCGCGCACGCACGCGCACGTACACACACACACACACACACACACACACACACACACACACACACACACACACACACACACACACACACAATATTTTGAGATGTTATGCTTCAAAACAATCATGATAAAGTGCAGACCTAATATCATTTATGAAATAGATCAAAGTGTGATAATTTATTTATAAGATATCTCTTGGGTAAATACATTAGTCAGACTCAGACGCTTGTCATAGAGCCAGTCCA
>NC_142934.1:70360535-70365535 GCF_046866305.1 Octopus bimaculoides | reverse complement strand
GCATAATCTTTGACTTGGAAATTTTAAAATTTGATAACAAAGACATACACTCTTTACTCTATTACTCTTTTACTTGTTTCAGTCATTTGACTGTGGCCATGCTGGAGCACCGCCTTTAGTTGAGCAAATCGATCCCAGAGCTTATTCTGGGAGGAAAAACTTTTTTAAATATCACTAACAGATATAAAAATCCTCTCCGACTAAAGGGAAAAAAATATTAAAAAAAGAGTTAAACATACATTCGTATTTTTTCCATTTGTATTTTTTACCTATAGGCGCACGTTCTGTGGAAGAAGCTTGTTTCTCAACCACATAGACCCGGGTTCAGTCCCACTGCGTGGCAATTTGGGCAAGTGTATTCTACTATAGCCTTAGACCAGCCAAATCCTTTTCAGTGGATTCAAGGGATGGAAACTGAAAGAAGCTCGTCGTCTATAATACATATGTATATATTTATGGGTTCGAGTCTTTGTGTCTGTGTTCGTCCCCACCACCACCACAATCGCTTGACAATCGCTGTTGGTGTGTTTACATCACCGTAACTTAGCGGTTCGGCAAAAGTATTGATAGAATAAGTACTAGACTTACACAGAATAGGTCCTTGGGTCGATTTCTTCGACTAAAACCCTCCAGCATGGCCGCAGTCAAATGTCTTAAGCAAGTAAAAGAATTCGTATGTGTACGTGTGTGTGTGTGCGTGTGCGTGTGTATGTGTGTGTACTTGTATCTGCGTATTTGATAGTTGTTATTCATTAGGAACAAAAAATTGTACAATTTTTATCTTCATCAATTGTTTCATGGTATCTGGCCCTTATCTTCAAAATGTGTTTACTGTGCTGCTCTTTCTATAGTGGGGCCTCATCTTGATAGAGCCTATCTCGTCAAACCAGACTACGGATGAAAATTCACAGGAATTCAATGCAACAAATTCATTTGATTAATCCTCTGTGAAAAATATCCATACTGCGCTCAACGTGTATTACACGAAGCATATGCACATCAGATACAGAAATGACTAACGAATCCATCTTCAAGAATCTCAGAAGAATTCAGTTGATTACAATAACTAATGATAAATATCAAAGATTTCTGCAAAGATTACATTATTACAAGCAATTAAAAATATTTAAGATGCTTATGAAGCTGCTAAACATACATGTTTCATTGTGGTATAGAAAATATTGGTTCCAAATGTAGTTGGGAAAGATCATCGGAGACAGACTGGATTAGCAATAGCTTCTGCAGATTGGACAGGAATTAGGATTTCGATATATCTGTGTAGGTAATATTCACGATTTATTGCATGCTGCTAACATGATCCTTGTGCTTGACAGACTAAAGGAATTGGTACAAGCGTATTCAGTTCAGATATAGAAGGTGATACTTCTTTACAACTAGTTTTAACAATAAGGAACTTAGTGAAATAACTCGTACTTCACCGAGTTTCGCAGGAAGTTGTTGAAAAGGTAAAATACCTGTTATAGCAATGAATTTTAGGTTTATAAGAAGACAGCTAAGCAGTCAATATTTGATACCTTCAAGGCGACGAGCTGGCAGAAACGTTAGCACGCCGGGCGAAATGCTTTACAGTATTTCGTCTGTCTTTACGTTCTGAGTTCAATTTCTGCCGAGGTCGACTTTGCCTTTCATCCTTTCGAGGTCGATTAATTAGGTACCAGTTGCGCACTAATCGATCTAATCGACTGTCCCCCTTCCCCCAAAATTTGGGACTTTGTGCCTAGAGTAGAAAAGAATATTTGAAACCTTCTAAGGCAGCGAGCTGGCAGAAACGTTAACACCCCGGGCGAAATGCTTAGTGGTATTTCGACATTCTTTACGTTCTGAGTTCAAATTCCACCGAGGTCGACTTTGCCTTTCATCCTTTCGGGGTCGATAAATTAAGTACCAATCGCATATTGGGGTCGATCTGATCGACTGGCTCCCTCCCTCAAAATTTCGGGCCTGGTGCCTAGAGCACAAAAGAAAAGAATATTTGAAGCTTTCTTCATAAAACTTACAATCTAATAGAATCAATAGTACCTGATTTATTTTTGACATTGATTAGTATTTTTTTTACTTGTAAAGTGTTAAATTATGTGTATTTTCTTGATTTGAATTATATATAATTTTGTTCAAATAACTTCTTTATATATGATATATAGGCAGGAACATTTTATGCTTACAGCAGTTTAAATAGGTATATAATTCTAATAATGAAGCAAATTTTGTTGTCTTGGGTGAGTTGTTCCGCCAATAATAATAATAATATCACACCCACAGGTTTAATTCCATTTCTTTATTATTAGACAGTTGGTTAAATATGTAACCGACAAACTAATTGATCATTTGTTCAACGTGTTGGTTAAGCAATCAATCGGTTGTTTGTTTGTCCGTCAAAGTTCTTTCTTTGCTGTTCGCAACATTTTCAGTGCTAGGAGCGAGTAGGGAACCACAGGTCACTAAAAAGGTTGCAGATAGCAACGAAAGAATTCGACACGTTAAGCAAATAATCGATGTTGGTTAGCTATTCAACCATTTCACTAACAATAAAGAAGTGGGATTGAACATGTGCGTGTGTTATTGTCATTGGCGTAATGACTCTCCCAAGATACAACACAATTTGTTTCAACACATGAATTCACATCAAGAATCTTGCAAACCAAAAGCAAGACCGAAATAATTAAATGAACTTATCTAGATAAAATAAAAAACAAAAAAAAACTTTGTATTGCCTACACTAGTTTCCAATAGCGAAGTGAAAAAAAAAAAAAAGAGTGGAACGCATTAATTCCGCTACTCGATGTATTGCTGATTACGTATATGTGTATGTGAATGTACATGTGTTTGTGTGTACTATAGCGTAAGTGTATTTGTGTGCCTTTATCTATATATCTTTATATTTCTATATCGGTATATGCATTCGTATACAAGCGTGTGTGTATATATGTACGTGGAGGTGGGGTATTTGTCACTGTCTGCAAGTCATTCTGTCATGCTGTTTCTCATCGCTCGCTCTGACAGGCAACAAAAACAAAATAAAATTAATCCAAACAAAAGTGGTTCCAAATAAGAAAACAATGGTAAAAGTGGATGGAAGTAGGATAAGGTCATTTGCTAAATGTATGTGTTGGGTGTAGAGATGGTTTTAGGGGTTAGCTATGGATCATATTTGTAGGGAGTCTTGCTAACTAAACAAGAATCTCATTCATTCTTTGTGGCCTGAAAGAGGATTAAGCTAATCCAGGTTGATAGGCAATCCTTTGAAGTTTAAAGAGAATGAATATATCTCTACGTGTGTGTGTGAAAAAACATGTATTGGCAGAGAAAGGTAGAATAAGAGTGTTAAGAGTCAGACAGACAGATAGTTTTTAGATAGACAGACAGACAGACAGACAGACAGACAGACGGATAGATAGATAGATAGATAGATAGATAGATAGATAGATAGATAGATAGGGCTCAACAAAGATGGGACAAATACAATGTAGGGCTTTTCTTTTTGGGAGTGGGAAGGAAAGAAAAAAAAAAGTAGGGGTGTGTCGATCAAAAGGGACCGTTGGAAGGAAAAAAGGGAAGGGGAGAGTTCGATCAAAAGGGATCGAGGAAAAAAAATAGATAGATAGATAGATAGATAGATAGATAGATAGATAGATAGAGACAGACAGACAGATAGATAGATAGATAGATAGATAGATAGATAGATAGATAGATAGATAGATAGATAGACAGACTGACTGATAGAGGAGGAAAAGGAAGAGTGATAAATAGAGACGGTGAGGGAGGAAAGAACAAACAATGAAGAAGAGACGTGGGAAGTGACTGGGTAGGTTAGCATTATAGAGAGAAATAGGAGGGAGAGTATTGGGAGAAAAGCTATGGCGAGAGTGTAGTTTAATTAATTCCAAAGTACAAGGATGAAGTGGAAAAGGAAAGAACGAAAAAAAAATGGTTTTTAGTGGCATACTGTGCAGAAGCGATACGGAGAGGGGAGGGGTGAAAATGAATAAGAAACGAAGAAAAATTTAAAATGAAAATAGGAGACAGTTTGAGAGAAAGCTTTGATAAAGACGAGTATTGGTGGGGTGATAGTGAAAACGGGCGGGAGAAATAGTGGTAGAGTCAGTTCAAGAACAGGAAAGATATAAATGTATTATGAATTAGAAGAGAGAAACCAAATGAGAGATATGAAATAACATAGGAGTAAGAATAAAAAAGGTAATAAAGAACGAAGAATATTAACATAAGGAAAGGGAGAAGAAAAGGGGTGACAGAGATTGTTGGAAAGGAAGATATTTTCTTGCTCAAACAATTCTGAAATTTTGCTTCAATTTCCAGTTGGTGCTCTATTGTTTCAATTATTGTATTTCCCTGGAAATAACATTCATGTTCTGCGTAAGGAAGACGTTGTTTTAAAGTTCTCTATCAGTTTGTTATTTGCTATGTTGATTGTTTGAAAAACAAAAAAACTCATTTTGTTCTTACTTTCAGAAATATACTTTAAAAAGGTGATGTACCTCTGATTCTAAAATCAAAAATGACTGCAAATTTATTAGATTTTTATTGCCTTCTTGAAGACATGTAGGTTAAAATTTCTATATTTCTTATAAAACCATATTTATTTTTTCTTTTCGTTTTATCTATGAACAGATCGCAGAAACGTATGCATTCCTACCGCGAGAAGCCGTCACCAGATTTCTTATGTCTTGTTCTGATTGCCAAAAACGAATGCATCTGACTGGGGAAAATAACACCAACAGCAGCAGCAGCAGTAACAACAACAATAACAACAGCAGCAGCAACAACACTAACAACACCAACATCAGTAGCAACAACAATAGCAACACCTACAACTTTACCGGTGTCGGTGGAATTGGAGGTGTGGGCAATGCTGGAATTGGTGTAGGAAGTATTGCCGGTTCCGTCGGGAGCGGAGGTGTCGCTGCTGGAGGCATTGGCGGCAGTATCGGAACCAATACGGCCGGTGTGGGCGGCAATGGCAA
>NC_142934.1:70353035-70355535 GCF_046866305.1 Octopus bimaculoides | reverse complement strand
GAGACAAAAGTTGCTATGACTACAGAAATGGTGACTGATCTCGTTCCACTGATCGTATAAACAATTCTGTCCCCATTAAAAGCACTTCCAAATTCTTATCAGTCCAGCAATTAGATATCAGTGATTGATGAAGATAGATCAATTCCTCACTGCATCGTCATAAGTATGAGGAAGTTATATAAACTCCAAAGTATAATATCTTCTAACTCCAAAAACTCAGTATGTAACCACACATATAACTATGCGACGTATTGGTTAGAGTGTAGGGCTCTCGATCAAAGGACGCTCAGTTCAAGTCCCAGACTATAAGATAGAATGTTTTCTTGAGTAAACCTCTGAATTTTACGCTGGCACACACTACTCGGCTGAAAATAACTACCAGGTCACTTCTAGAGCAGCCCTCGCTTCCTCCAGTCGACAAATCCAGGGTGTTCCATTGAGGTAAAACCAGAAATTCTGTGATTGTGTATATGTCAGCTCACAGCTACGGAGGGCAAAAAACAACACATGACATATTAGAATATGCTACCAAATCGTACTCGCTTTCGAGTGACGGCTGTTATAGGCGATGCAGATATATGTATGTATGTGTTATTCATTATCTATTACATCTACCTTTTTATATTCAGGCTGTTTTATTATCTTGAACCGTTAATCCCTACACACACTTTTCTCTCTCGTTTTTTTTTTTTTTTACCTCTTAATCTTTTCTGTCGAAGAGCATAAGCTCGAAACATAAAAGACTTTTCCTTTCTTCCCGATGGTTAAACTAATACTCCTGCTTGTTGTTCCTACATCTGTCTTCGTCTTTTGTTTCTGTAACTTTGAACTATATATATATATGTGTGTGTGTGTGTGTGTGTGTGTGTGTATATCTATCTATCTATCTATCTATCTATCTATATACATATATGTAAATATATATATAAATATATATATGTAAATATGTACATATATGTAAATATATATATAAATATATATATGTAAATATATATATATATGTAAATATATATATATATATATATATATATATATATATATATATATATATATATATATATATATATATATATATATATATATATATATATATATAACGTGAGAGAGTTAGGGGTTGGGGGTACAACCCACTAAGGGATAGTATCTATCCAGTATACTGCTGGGAGGGTACCCAATTATTGCTACACTAGTGCTATACTAGGTGCAATCAATGGGAGCGGGTAAAAGTGGAGGTTTTACCCAAAATTTGTGTAACAATTAGAAAATGGAGGATAATATGCTGAACCCAACTACTTGCAGACGGTGTATCCCGTTGAATTCATTAATTTATTAATTTAATTCATAGCTAATAGAGCTGATGCCACAAACAACGTATGTGGCGGAATGTTTGCTTATAAAAACTTGTATATGCACACATGAGAGTAAGGGGACATCCGAGTAAGGCTGTGCACACAACCCACACATATAGATGTGCATTGGAGTGCCTATAGCGACCTATCTATGGTGTTTGTAGGCTTTTTGGGTGCCTTGTATTTTTAAGGGTTTTTGACATATATTTTTTTATATTCTTGCATGTCCCACATGCTATACCTTCATTTATGTATTCTTTTTTACTACTATTATTATTTTTTTCCTGCTGTACCCTTATTTGTATTTTTATTTTTATTTTTATTTATATTTTGATTTCAATTGTATTTTTTATTTTTATTTCTATCTTATTTTTGCTGTTGTTTTTCTTCTGGTCTCTACCACACCTCTGTTTTTACCTCTTGCTCTACATCTGTATGTAACCCTTTGTGAATCTCTGAAGAGGCCTAGAGGTTCGGGCATGTAACCCCATTTCAAAATGTCATCCGATAATCACTCCGGAAAGGAATATTCGGATAGAATGGGGCCTGCCAAAACTAGGCCGAAACAGCTGTAAGATTAAACTTCTGTTCATCCTCTAATTCCTTATGTACTTTGTACTTCTATATGTAAACCATGTTGGCAAAATAACATAGTCTGCCATGGACACCTATATATATATATATATATTTACATATATATTTGTAGAATTCTTTACACATTGATTATAGCCGCAAAGGTTGTTTGATTGGTGTGATTTCTGGAACCAATGCTGGTTCTGTTCTTTTCCGCAGTGTCTCGCAGCTTAGAAATTAGAAGTGTGAATTTCCGCTTTCTTTCCGTATTTCTTTAAGAAATATCTTTATTTTACAAAAGATTTCATTTTCATTTAAAAACATCCAACTATATTCAGATTTACAGCTAGCTAATTCAGCAGACTTCTATACAATTACCTCTCCCCACCCACCCCACACCAAAAATGTCTTTCTTTATAGTATAACGAATTGTCCCAACTTGAGCCACAACTTTCAAGTAGATCAGTTTATCTAACTGAAAAAAAAATGACGGCACTGTATAATTAAAAATTGCTCAGTTATCTTTTTATGGTCCAATTGTAAGTGATACTTTTAAAGCTGACTGTAACACTGTAAAA
>NC_142934.1:70333035-70345535 GCF_046866305.1 Octopus bimaculoides | reverse complement strand
TAGTAGTAGTAGTAGTAGTTGTAGTAGTAGTAGTAGTTGTAGTAGTAGTAGGTCTTTGCTATCGTTACCTCACTTTTTTTTTTATTTAAAACAAAATAAGAAGTTATCGCAGGACTTTTTCTCAATGCATTTTCCAAGAACGGATGGAAATGAAGAAGGCGGGGGGGGGGGGGGGGTAGGTAGTAGAGTCACTTTAAAATTCTACTTATTCCTTCTTTTTTTTTTTTTTTGTTTTAAATTCTGTTATTTGCTTTGTATTTAGTTTCACTGAGTGTGGTTTCTCTTGTAGAAGTTTTTGTTATTGTTGTTTACTTTTATTTGTGCACTTGTGCTAAATTGTTTATTGATCTAGCTCGCATTTGCATATGTATTTGTTCGTTACAAATGTCACCGGCGCATGCGCATGTGTATTTCTGGGCGATTGAAATGTGTGCATGCATATGTAAGCAGGAACATGTTTTGGTGTTGATATGTATATTTTTGTGCGTATGTACATATCTGTGTACATGTACGTGCGTCTGGCTATGCATGTAAAGCATGTGCGTATTTCCTGAAAAATAGTCTTTCTCACCTAATCTCTTGCTTCCTTCCTTTCTCTTCTTCATTTGCAATTACATACATGTATACATACATGTGTGTATGTATATGTGTGTGTTTGTGTGTGTATATATGCACGAAAG
This sequence comes from Octopus bimaculoides, assembly GCF_046866305.1. Lineage (NCBI taxonomy): Eukaryota > Metazoa > Mollusca > Cephalopoda > Octopoda > Octopodidae > Octopus > Octopus bimaculoides. The sequence continues at coordinate 70,344,855 of NC_142934.1, read as the reverse complement.
ATGTTCGTTCTTACATACAATTGTAGCACCAGCATTCAAGTAGCTTTCTTTTTCAAAATCAACAGATTATATTATTTTGACAATACTGCGTAGGGCCTCTAGATATGGCTTAAATTTTGAAAGTTAAGTTAAAAGATGTTGAACTGAAGTCCTCCACAATAAACATAAATTCATTGGAATCTTTGAAATATTTTCCTTAGTCCCAATTTATTTTTAATTATTCGAATTATTCTTGACTAAAACATACAAGTTATCGTTTTTTTCATGTAAAAGCCTATGCATATCTCAGCAGGGTTGAATTAACTACACGGTACTGACGATTTCATGCAAACCGTAACGTGTGTCCATTGTTATCTGTAGCTGATCTTTGTCACCAAATAGAACTTTGACTCGTTACTGTTAGAGGTCCATTTAAGATTTTGTTGTCGAAATTTGTGGAATGGATTGGTTATACTTCTACAATATAAAAAATACGTTAACAATTTTTGTTACAAATCCCTAATAATATTGAATTGCAAAAAATATAATAGGATTTTTTAAACGTGAAATCGCTATAAGAGACCACTTAAGTAAAATTGGAACCAAAGGTGTCCACAGGTAAATAATGGTTGAGAACCACTATCTTAGACTGTCTTCCCCGCATACGAAAATTAATTAGAGAAATTTAGTGCTAACTGTTCCAAAATTTCTCTCAATTTTTGAGTACCGTTTACTCTTATCACTAAGTTTTTGTTTTCTTCATATTAAACGCATATTCCAAAGCTAAGATTCATTGTGCACAGTATTCAACCCATCCCTTTTAAAATTAATTATCCAAATCCAAATAATTGACAGTGTTGAGGCATTTCCTTTCGCTCTTTTTACGCAAACATTTTTTTATATATATGGCATACTATAAATGTAGTATACGTTAAATTATATCATTTTCAAAGTTGACTATTTTACTAATTATTTACGTTTCTGGTCGGAGAGTCATGGTCAGAAAGAATATTAACGCAGAAATGTTTTAAATGCGAACAAAATTATTGTTCGTATATAGTGTTACAAGGCAACATTTTGTAAATTTCCGATTTGTTGTATCACTTTCATCTGATATATATTTCTCTATGGAAATTTACCAAACAGAATTTATTTTCTTGGTCATATTTTGGCATTATCTCCATATTTGCATTTAAAATATGTATTTGCATTGTCATTATGTGCTGTAGATTTTGTTTTAACATGCAATATTTAGTTTCCAATGGTTTGCCCATTTTATGTAACGTATCGTTGTATCAAAATGGTCGATGCATCATTTGAATGCCAAGCATTTCTGGATAAGATTGTAGTATTCCTCTTTTTCTAGATTCTGGATGCTGATATATTACTAAACCCATTGTTTTTAAATTGACTTTATTTAATACCAATATAAAATTACTTTGTAAATAATTGCTTTCATTGTGTAGATATGGAAAGCCGAAACTATTTCCATATTAAATATTTTTGCAGGGAAAAAGTATGGGCATCCAACCGAAACCAGTTGCACAAAATTCGGGAATTTATAAGGATTTCAATAGGAAGTTTAGGTACACGTAGTTTCAAGATATCATATATATATATATATATATATATATATATATATATATATATATATATATATATATAACTTCCTAGGTTCCAACCTCTTCTTGGTTGCAGGGAGTAGAATATTAAACCTATCAATCACGGCCGGTAATTTAATTTGATGCATAAAAGCAATCATTTTTGTCAAGGAATGTTGGTTGGCAGCCATTTCAGTAGCGAGCTTGATTAGCGATTGGAAAATTTAAGTTTTCATTCATTTATTACAGAGTTATATATATAATAGAGTACTATTGAACAAAGAAATATATGGTTACGAAGTAAATTTCACACGCACATCCCTGCGTCTATGATAATGAAAGAAACCTCTCAATGGGTGTCGAACCTAACACAGACAGCATTCCAGGCGACTGTGTTATCGATTATACCAGAAAGTAATGCGTGCGTGTGTGTATGTACCCCCTCCCTTCACACACACACACGTATATGCATATATGTCTATATTTTATACTTAGACATATATGTATATATATGGTTCATATTGCCGAATTTATATGTTTAAATATACGTATTTACTTAGGTAATTACTTTTCAAATTTAGCCGATTACTTAATTAGTATGATGGTTGATTATTTACGTACCATGTTACTTCAATTATCGAAATGGTTAGCAATTTGATTTAATTCCCTAACAATTTAGCTATTAAACAGGTTGTTCAGGAGCAATTGTTTTGCTTGGTAAATCGTCTAATTAATACGAAATTTATTTAATTGAATCACTTAATTAAGGGTTGATTTATAGTTTAATTTAATTTTCAAAAATTGTATTAACTGGTCTGGGAATTCGATTAATTGAAAAATTCATACGTTTTACTTGCATTGGATTCTCCATCTTCTAGCCTGAAAAAACTCCATTCATTTTACTCTGTGAGTCAAGAGATTTGGGAGGGATTAATAGATTGAATTGTCAGATGTATTACACAAGTTCATCCGAGACGTGTTCATCAATCTAACTGCTAATGATATTGATTTCTAACATTGGCTCAAGCCCACTTTTACAAATTCATTCAGTGGGATTGTATCGTCCGTAATGATGAAAGGTAAAGTTGACCAACTTGGGATTTAGAACATATATGGAGGTGATTAAGTACCACAAGGTATTTTGTCCAACGCTCTAACAATTCTTATTTCTTTATTGCCCACAAGAGGCTAAACATAGAGGGGACAAACAAGGACAGACAAAGGGATTAAGTCGATTACATCGATCCCAGTGCGTAACTGGTACTTAATTTATCGACCCCGAAAGGATGAAAGGCAAAGTCGACCTCGGCGGAATTTGAACTCAGAACGTAACAGCAGACGAAATACCGCTAAGCATTTCGTCCGGCGTGCTAACCTTTCTGCCAGCTCGCCGCTCTAACAATTCTGCCAATGAATATGTTAAGCGGAAACTATGATAGAAAAATATTTTATACATAAAAAAGGAAAATAAGGGAAATATGTTGCATTGGAGTAGAGTTGTTCGTGAATAGGTGAATTCTCGGTTCAATGCACGTTACGATTATTTTTACCTAAGTGCCTGGCGATGGTCAGTTAGGCTAGAGAGATTTGTAGTTTTTAAATAATGGTATGAACATCGGTGCAGAAATTTGTTCGGTTAATCCGAATAACCTGGTGATTTAAAACGGCATTGCATAAATCATTTTTAGTCAGTACACTTCAAAATTTGCCCGCGCACGCACACACACACAAACACACACACACACACACACACACACACACACACACACACACACACACACACACACACACACACACTCATTCACACAAGCAAATATATAATATATTTATATACCCATACATTCTTAAGGAAATTATAACACTAACTCAAAATCCCAAATTATGCACATAGTTACCTATCTATATGAAAATTATAAGGCCAACGACTGCATACAGAACATAGTGAGCTAATATATTAGACGAGTGGTAAAGTGTAACAATTGTTAGCTGAATGATAATTCTAGTTAAGGCAAAGGAGGCAATCTAAAATTTTAATTAATGAAAATTTATGAAACATGATATTAATCTCATTTTGGCAATAGTATTTCACAAAGAATGGGCGCCTTGATATTTATATGCAACCTAAACGCATCAACTGATTATGCATTGTCTCTTTTAGGTTCTCCAACAATATCGAATTTATCCTCCAATAGATTCACAACTGCCTAGTTTCATGCGAAAATACACACAAACACTGCAGATTTCAATGAACATGGCATTGCACTTTCCTGTCTAACGAATATATTCACTTAACTGGCAGATTGATTACCTTTGAATTTGTACGAAGGCAAAATACCAAAGATTACAACAAAAAGCTTGAATGTCGATTTATATTTACGAACTAAATTTAAGATATACCTAATCCGTAAACTATTGCAATCTGCCTACACAGTTTCATGTTCACTCTACCAAGCAAGGCATCTCCCTCAAATTACACCCTACCATCTTAAAAAGAGAGAAAGCTATGTTGTTAAAAGTAAGGATGGTCACATCTGGAACGCATTTGAAAGCCATGATTAAGGCCTGCTTCATCAGAGCTGAAAATGTTTTTGAGGAGAACAGTCCTATTTGCAACTAGTCTTTCATCACATATACATACGTTACAGACTGTCTTCACTCAGTAGCCAAAATCTCATTAACAAACATGATACAACATTCTAGCTAAGTGTGTTCGTATGTTCTCAAACACTAGCAGCATGACTGTCCTCACACCTTCGAATATGACAACACTCTACCACTTACACTAGATCAATTCGGCACAATTAATCATTTTCTCGATTCAAGTTTCTCCTGGCCTTCATTCCCTATGCTAAACATTTCTTTAAATCCTTCCTTCTTTTCTAGATCTGTATCACTTTAGAAACATTCATTACACTCATACGTTCTTCTTCCCTGGCTAGCTGTGCTTACACAGGATAATTTCTATAAGATTCATTCTCATTAGCTAATATCGAGGAGATGAGCTAAATCCAAATGATATCTAAAATCTTGAAGCAAGTTCTGTTCAACCGACATCTAAAGTCTATGGCTTATTGTAGTCGGCATCAACAAGCTGTGATTACTTGGCCGATATTTGAGCGCTGTGACCTATTTGTCTAAAGACTCTGCTCTATATAGCCATAAAAAATAAATGAATAAAATAAAAGAAGAAATAAAAAAAAGTAAGAAATAAATCAGAAGGAAAATCGATAGCTGCTGCCTTCCTTGATGGAGAAAGTCAGACATTGTGTGACGTATGTTGTATTTGAATAAGATAAGGATGTTCAATCATGCCAAATTCTTATCCCAACCACTTTGGTTTAGATAATACTACCACTCACAAAAACATGTTTGATAGGGGGATTAAAAAAAATTGATTTGAGAAACTTATTCTCCTACCCATGCTCACTCTCTCTTTTCTTCTTTCTCGTGAAAGTTCTATTATGATTTCATTTTATTATATATAATGTTTCTTCCCTTAGATTTTGTAACTGCTTTTAGATTAAAACTGTCAGATATCTTTTCAGTCGCTTCGTTCCCCTTTTTGGCTTTATTCGATAATACACACACAAAGAGACACATAGACACACACACACGTACACACACACACACACACACACACACACACACACATATATATAGATATATGCATATATATATATATATAAAAGCATATATGTATATATATCTATTTGTGTGTGTATACAAAAACACATTTACACACACACATATACATACACACATATATATAAATACATACAGATAGATAGATAGATAGATAGATAGATAGATAGATAGATAGATTGATAGATAGATAGAGATCATGTATGCATACATGTATACATATTTTTTAATGTATATGCATATATATATGCATATATATATATATATATATATATATATATATATATATATATGCATACATATATATGCATATATGTAAATGTTTGTACATATATTCATATATATATATATATATATATATATATATATATATATATATATATATATATATATATATATGATACATTTATATTACATATATTAATATACATATATATATATATATATATATATATATATATATATATATATATATATGTATATATATATATATGTTTATATAAGTCATATATATGTTTATGTATATATATATATGTGCGTGTGCGTCTGTGCTTAAGAGTAAGAGTATGTATATATGTATATACGTATGCATGTCTGCATTTGTGTGTGTACAGGCCATTAAGCCTAGGTCACATGATCACATCACCGGAGGATATCGGGGCAGACCTACTGACTACATTTAGAGTATGGTGGAATCGGCTTTTAAAACAATATGGGGGACAAAAACAAAAAGCATAAAATAGACAAGTTTTTAATTAGACTTAAGCATGATTTTTCTCATTGTTCCTCTATTGGAGCTCTTTACTATTTGATATTCGGATTGCTGAGTGTATAAGCAGCAAGGAGAAAGACATAGATAGAGAGGGGGGTGGGTGAAATAAAGTGGAACGAAACAGATTGAGTGTATGAAGTTACGAGTGCAAAAATATAGAGTGAAATATATGGAACATAAGTGATATATATAAAAATACAGATTAATGTAAGAACCATATATAAGGTTCTGCGTGGTTAACGTATATCCAATCACGTACATATGTATAACAAACACACATACAAACACACACACACACGCACATACACACATACACACACACCTACGCATTCACTCACATATGCATATACGCTTGCACACATATATTTTCAGGTTTATACTCTTGAACACACGTGCACTTACGATGGTATGCAGTGATAAATACTTACACATATACATCTATGTATCTACATATATTCCCTACTAAGATACATATAAAGAAATACACACAGAGAAATATATAAGAAAATGTTATATTTTAATGGGAATCGAAATTTCACAAATATTTACATGAAGATTTTCGGTTCCAATCCTCAAATGACAGAGTAGAAATGACTATTGGTTGGTTTCTAAAAATGATGCAGTGGAAATGTAATAGTAAATGAGACAATGCTTAGTAAGCCATATTTCTTCAGCTTTGTCGGTCAACTGGGGGAAGAGATCGGCATAGATAGATGCAGCTAATTAGATAAGATATAGATAGATAGATACATTTCTTTTATTAGCCACACAGGGCTCAACGAAGATGGGACAAATACAATGTAGAGCTTTTCTTTTTGGGAGGGGAAAAAAAAAAAAAAAAAAAAAAGAAGTGGTGGTGTCGATCAAAAGGGATCGAAAAAAAAAAAAAAAAGGAAAGGCCGATCAATAGGGATCGTGTATCACACAGTAATGTTCTCGTGTAAAAGAGGGGAGGACAGTTTAGGTTTAGCCGTGGAAGGAAAAGCCTACGGAAAAGACCACGGTAACCTTGGTCAATATTCTCATTGAAGAAACTATAACAGTAAGTGTCTCTCTTTTGCCTTTTTGTTTTTTTGTTTTTTTCTTGTTCATAGGGTTATGCTCAAGATGGCTCCGTCGTTCACACGTGCCATCCTTGCTACATTCACCCATCTTTTTTTGAAGCATTCACTAGACAAGACTTCCCTTTCTACTCTCAACTTCCTCTTCAGGTGATACTTGAAGAAGTTGATGAGAGATTGCCCAGAGAGGAAAGTCTTTGTCTCTAGACCTTTCAGACGCGTCCACCATACACATTCTTTCGCCATAGCCACAAGTACGATAAAAATAGCTCTTCCTTCCCGTTTAAAGGAAGGAGGCGCGACAATATTCACGATAGACTCGGCTGATAGACCGACTCGTCCCACACGCGATAGCAGTTGTTCGACGTAAGCCCACAGCTCGGAAATGGTGGGACACTGTACGAGTGCGTGCAGAACGGTTTCGTCGCTCTGCCGGCATCTCGGACAGGTCGGCCCCGTGTTTCTCGAGCCATGCCTGTAGAGCTTATCCCGAACGGGTAGTGCTTCTCGATAGCACTGCCAGGCCAGGGATCTCTGGAAGTTGTCCATAGGTCCCGGCCCGAAGGTCGTCTTAAACAGGCGGGTCAGGTATTCCTCGTCGACGCCCAGGTTCGCCCCGAGATCATCGTCGTACCTTCCCTCCACTAATCCACTATAGAATGCGTTAGTTGTGATGCAGTCGCTCAAGGTTGACCCGGGTTGTTGGAGTTGCCGAAGAGCAGCGCGACACTCGCGGTGCCATTCGCCCTTCCTCGGCCTCTTCTTGATCCATGACTGCAGTTCGGTCATGGAGACGAGCTGCGGGAAAGCGCGCCGCACAAACGGTGACCACACCTGTTCACCGCTGTCTACGTAAAGCCGGAGATGTCGCAGTCTCAGCGCGTGTCTGCGCATCATCAACCACGGCATGCCCAGTCCTCCTTTTAACGGGTGTTGGCAGCAAACGGATCGCCTAACCATCGGAACGCTTCCTTTCCACAAGAAGCGGAAGAGGATGCGCTCCAGTTTGGTGATGGTAGGGTCGGGCGGCAAGAGAGACCGATAGAATAAGTACTAGGCTCCTAAAGAATAAGTCCTGGGGTCGATTTTCTCGACTAAAGGCGGTGCTCCAGCATGGCCGCAGTCAAATGACGGGAACAAGTAAATGAGTAAAGGAGTAATCTAAGCTTGATCAGTTATATATTGCCTTTTAGTCCTTTTGCATCCCAGTGTAACTTAAGAACGAAGGAAAAGAAGGTTTTCATAGTTCTGCGTTTAGTAAATATGTTAATGATTCGATTTCGATAATTACTCCCTTTATATTATAAAACTTTTCGATGTGAATGGTTGGTTGGTTGGTTGGCACTCCGTCGCTTACGACGTCGAGGGTTCCGATCAACGGAACAGCCTGCTCGTGAAATTAACGTGCAAGTGGCTGAGCACTCCACAGACACGTGTACCCTTAACGTAGTTCTCGGGGATATTCAGCGTGACACAGTGTGACAAGGCTGGCCCTTTGAATTACAGGCACAACAGAAACAGGAAGTAAGAGTGACAGAAAGTTGTGGTGGAAGAGTACAGCAGGGCTCGCCACCATCCCCTGCCGGAGCCTCGTGGAACTTTAGGTGTTTTCGCTCAATAAACACTCACAATTCCCGGTCTGGGAATCGAAACTGCGATCCTATGACCGCGAGTCCGCTGCCCTAACCACTGGGCCATTGCGCCTCCACAGATGTGAATGGTTAATCGCCACATAACCCTTCTATAAATCAAGAAGTATGATCCTCGTAATAAGGAAATCATAACATACCTTAAGATAGGCCTGGTTATCTCCGACGTTTTGAAAATTCTATGATATTGAAACGGGCTAATTATCTCAGTAACATTTATCAAATTGGGTGGGGGGAGGTTGCTCTTAAAGCAGGAAACAAACTGTGCAAGTGAGCTCTGGTTGTTTAAATGAAAGAAGTTCATAGAGAAAGGTTGCTCATTTGAAATTGATAAGAAAAAGTAAATCTTGAAAGTGAGCAATAGTGAGGGTAACAGTAAGACAGGAAGAAACGCAGTAAGAGGGACACGCGCGTGCGAGCACATACACGCACGCACGCACACACGCATACACATGCAAACACACACATTTTCGTAGATGTATAATTAGAATGAAAGAGAAAGCGACGGACTAAAAGCGGTGACCAGACAGATGAACACGTAAACAGACTGAGAGGCAGAGGGAGAGAGAGAGAGAGAGAGAGAGAGAGAGTCAGTCAGACAGACAGACAGACAGACACATATATATGTATATATATATGTGTGTGTGTGTGTGTGTATATATATATATAGAGAGAGAGAGAGAAGGGGGAGGTATTTGAATATATTAACTAAATGGTGGAAAATGTAATTTAATAAAAAGAAATATACACAAAAGATGAAGATAAAGAGACCGAGAGAGGGAGAGATGAAAGAGTGAGAAAGAAAGACAGAGAGACATATAGTCAGAGAAACACAAATAGAGGGATAATAATTTTGGGCGGTGAAATGTGGAGGAGGGATTCAATTTTTGCTAAATATGACAAAATAAAAATTCAAAAATTGCTTTGATGTATTTTAGAATTGAAATTCTTCCATTTAGATCTCAGCTTAGAAGAAGAACAACAAGAATGCTACTAATAACAACAACAGCTTCAGTACCAATAACAACATCAAAAACAAAAGCAACCACTGCCACTACTATTATTGTTATTACTGCTATTTCAGCTACTTCTATTGCTATCATCTACAGAAACAATACATGTAAACAACTCGCACTGCCAAGAATAATAATCAGCAATAATAATTACAACAGCAACATCTAAAACAACTATTATTACAACAACTCCCAGCATGAATAAAAGTAGCAATGAGCCAACAAAGGAACTTCTGGGCGGCCGCTAGAGATGCTAAAATTAGCAGCCAAATCTCTTTCAAACGCCTCCAAACATCGTTTTCTTTTGTTTTGTGTTTTGGACTTTTTTTTAAAGGACAGATTAGATAAGACATTCTTGAGTTCCTCAAACCTAGCAATAACAACGGTATGGTCATTGCTGGAATGCTTTTGATCTTAGGCCTGCTCAATCAGGGTTGGCCTGGGGCTACAAAAGTATCACCAACAACATAGAAGCAGCGAAAACAACAACAACAACAACAGCAATCATAGCCACAATGACATCAATCATAGCAACAACAACATCAAAAGGAGCAGCCTTATCAACATGAAGAGAAACGGCACCACCACCACCACCAACAACAACAACAACAACAACAATAATATCAATAGAAGCATCATCAGCGACAACAAGAAAGTACGGCTACAATGGCAACGAGAACATCAATAGAAAAAGAAAAAAAAGAAACAAGGATAGTAACACCTCTGAGAATATAAGAAGCGGAGGTGGGGAGAGAGAAAAAAATACACGATAAATATGGCGGATTTCTAAAGAAATGAATCTTGCACAAATCTATGAAAACTATGGACGTTAATGACAAACATGATGATGATGATGATGATGATGATGATGATGATGATGATGATGATGATGAGGAGGAGGAGGAGGAGGAGGAGGAGGAGGAGGAGGAGGAGGAGGAGGTGTGTGTGTGTGTGTGTGTGTGTGATGTTGGTAAAGGAGTTGCTGCTCCTCATCTTTAAAAAGTTGATAACATAAAGTATCCATCTGAAACTTGGGTCGATATAATCAACTAAGCCCATCCCCACAAATTGCTGGCCTTGTGTCAAAATTTGAAACCATTAAGATTATTATTGGTGTGGTGGTAGAATCGTTAGAGCTTCAGGAAGATGCTTTGCAGTATTTACTTCGATTGTTTACAATCTAAGTTCAATTCCTACCAAGGTCGACATTACCTTTTATCTTTTCGGGATCGATAATATACAATACCAACCACTTGAGCACTGAGGTCGATGTATACTCTTTTACTCTTCTACTTGTTTCAGTCATTTGACTGCGGCCATGTTGGAGCACCGCCTTTAGTCGAGCAAATCGACCCCAGGACTTATTCTTTGGAAGCCTAGTACTTATTCTATCGGTCTCTTTACACACCACCATCGGTTGTCAAGCGATGCTGGGGGGACAAACACAGACACACAAACATATACACGCACATACATATATATAAATATATACGATGGGCTTCTTTCAGTTTCCGTATACCAAATCCACTCACAAGGCTCTGGTCGGCTCGAGGCTATAGTAGAAGACACTTGCCCAAGGTGCCACGCAGTGGGACTGAAACCGGAACCACGTGGTTGGTAAGCAAGCTACTTACCACACAGCCACTCCTACGCCTTAGATTGTTTACAATCTAAGTTCAATTCCTACCAAGGTCGACATTACCTTTTATCTTTTCAGGGTCGATAATATACAGTACCACTTGACGCCATGGGGTCAGTTAGTCAGATATAATAGACGTCTTTGACAGGATTTCGACGAGCAATTCCACTAGAGACAGTGAAGGTCTGGTTGAAGTTCTATTGCATCAAAGGTCTGATTGAGGTGCAAGACATCCAGATGGATGAAAACTAGAGATGCCACTTCCCTGGTGGCGACTCTTTCTCTCAAAAGTGGGCAGAAACTTCAGGCAGAAACGTTTACATCTTTTCAGTAGTGTACTATATCCTCTTTGTAGTTCTTGTAACATGAAATATACGACCAGAAAAGAGTCTTTCCGTTTTATGTTTTGTCATAATGTCGAACTACTGCTAATGTCTACACCAAACAGATTTCCGTATGCTGCG
>NC_142934.1:70323035-70328035 GCF_046866305.1 Octopus bimaculoides | reverse complement strand
ATTGACTTTGGCCGTTTGGTACATCTGTGGTATTTCCGCCACAGTGCACTAATTGCAGACCATGGACAGAGAGCATTTGCATGAAGAGACTCCATCATATATTAGACCTGATTCATAAATGATACATGCATGCATTTGTGTATGCATGAATGTATGTCTGCATGTATGTATGTATGTATGAGTGTGTATGTATGTAGGTACGTATGTATGTATGTATGAACGTATGAATATCTATATCTACTCTCTCGCTCTATATATATTAGTGTGTGTGTGTGTATCCGCACACACACACATCCACACACAAACGCATACAGATACACGAACGCCTGTTTTGTTCAATACAGAACCTGGATGTTTTGTTCATCTGTTTGATTTCGAGCTGTTTATACTTTCAAACAGATTTTCAATTATTTATGGAGGAGGGACACGTAACAGTTTTTCTAAGGAAAGGTATATATCAGTTTACTTAAACTACGTGCTAGGGAATTCTTTTTGACAGGGACCTTATTCAGATACATAAGACATTGCTGTGAATATGCTTGAGCATTTATATATAGAATCAACATGCTTCAATGACCTGATATTTGATCTTGATTTCAGTAGGTTTTAAACTGTTGTGGAACAAATGTTGCAGATATTTACAGGGACTTCAGTCAAAAACTGAATAAACAGAATGTAGCTGAATCTAAGACATTCTATACAACAATCAAACCCTTAGCCTCATACATTATGAATAAGAGAGTTTTCCCTCTTAATTTAACGCTTTGCACTCCGTTCTAACACGGTTGTTATGAACTTTCTTTCAGTGTAAGGTTCGCTTGAGATTAGAATATAAACTGTGTCGCCATTTTAAAAACATTTTATTGCAGTATGCAGTATGTCCTACACATCATCTCCGTCTCATATATGCGTGTGTTTATGTGTGTGTGTGTGTGCGTGTGAGCGTGTGTGTGTGTGTGTGTGTGTGTGTGTGTGTGCGCGTGCGTGTATTGATACAAACACACACATATACACATATACGAGGTCTAATCAATAAGTATTCGGACTGTTGCCATAGTAACGAAGCTAAAACACGCAGGGGTAAGCCACTTGGCACAGATTTACCTTGGTCTCTGCTGTGCATGTACACTAAGTTTTAACGTTGTAGCTCTCTTACGCTGTTTACAGCAGTGCTTCGAAATAATGTGTGCAACGTGTGATCGTCGCATTGATGATGACAGAGAATGTTGTCATGGCGATACCTGCTCAGAGGCAAGTACACAAAACTGCAGAAAGTGTATGGAAAGGAGTGTACAAGCTGCACACAAGTGTTCGAGTGGTTCAGTCGTTTCCAAGATGGGTGAAAAATGTCGATAGGGACGAAGGTTCTGGGAGACCCGCAATCAACAGAACTGAGAAAAAAATTACAGATGTGCGTGGAGCTGTGAGGGAAAATCGTCGAATCACCATCTGTGAGTTATCAGAGGATGAGCAGATTAGTTACGGTTCAGTTCAGTTCATTATCACTGAAGATTTGGCTATGAGACGCGTATCTGCCAAGAGTGTGCCAAACTACTTTCAGTTTATCAAAGAGACACTCGGGATTCATACAGTTCTATATTTAGGCTGGAGGGTATATCAGCCGAAACGTTGTGTTGGCAACAAACAAAACAAAAATAAGAAATAAGTAGAAATTTTACCGGTGAGTGTGTTAAATTTTAAGGCACAATAAGAAAATGACTCTCCCCGGACACAACAGAAGAAAAGGACAAATATCCATCAAATGTAAATAATATAAATAATGTAAATAATATAATCGGGATTCAGTTGCACAAAATCTTGATTGTCGAGAACGATGAAAAGTTTTCGAAACCTTTGTATAGGCCTTTCAGTAGATATCGCTAAGCTTTTGGCAAAATTTGATGCAGATTCTCCGCACAGTTTCCTCTGTTATGGTCAATGCGACGAACACACGCTACACGCGTTAATCCAAACCACTGCTGTAAGCAGCGGAAATGAGCTTGAACGGTAAAACTTAGTGCGCATGCACAACAGAGTCCAAGGCCAATCTGTGACAAACGGTTTTACGCTGCATACTTTAGCTTCGTTACTATGACAACAGTCCTGATACTTTATTGATATATGTATGTATGTATGTATGTATTTATGTATACATACATATATATACATATATATAAAACATATATGCACACACACACATACATACATACATACATACAGGCATATATATATATATATATATATATATATATATATATATATATATATATATATATATATATATATATATACGACTATACGTATGCATATGTCTGTGAGTACATATATATTCATAGATATTTCTGGATTATCTAAATATGTGCATGTCCATAGATAGATAAAGAAATAACAGGATAGAAGAATAGACAGACAGACAGACAGACAGACAGACAGACAGACAGACAGACAGACAGATAGATAGATAGATAGATAGATAGATAGATAGATACTGTACTTGACTCAAATATCCACTTATTTTAGTGTAAATATCTTCAGGAATTTTGCTGCGAATCAAATTCTTCCATTAAGATATACACACACACACACACACACACACACACATATATATATATATATATATATATATATATATATATATATATATTGACAAAACAAAATACGTAGAAAAAGAAATGATGGAAACTTAGGAAATAGTATAAAATGACCAGTTTCTGAATCGAAATTGTTGGCATAGCTTGACTGAGCTGTTACAAAAATTACAATTGTATATCATCATCATCATCATCAGCAGCAGCAGCAGCAGCAGCATCGTTTTCTTTTAGTCACTGATTAAAAGCTGCAATGTCAAATACTGCTACAGTAACCGATATAGTCCTTTTATTATTATTATTATTATTATTATTATTATTATTATTATTATTATTATTATTATTATTATTATTATTTGATGCAATATGGTCGCATTTGAATGTTATTTCAAATGAAGGAAACTGTTACAGAGAGGTTTAAATTATTTTAAAGCGCTTTTAAGGAGAGCAACTGGATATTTACCAATATTGTATCTCTAGTCAGCATAGAATCAAATTTTTGGTAAAGTTCAAACTTGCTAGGACTTCATGTCTTGCCTATCGTTAGCTTATTCACATGCATATGTGTATATCTGTGCGTGAGTATATATCTGTGTGTGTATAGCGTGTACACACCACATATATATTCGTGTGTTTATGCATGAAGAATGTGTGTGTGTGTGTGCGTGTGTGCGTGTGTGTGTGTGTGTGTGTGTGTGTGTGTGTGTGTCATTGCCTGATAACCTTTCGAACTCGGCCATTATTGTTGCTCATCGTCACTTAACACCAGCACTATTGCTTTCTTGTACAAAAGAAAGAAAGAAAGAAAGAAAGAAAGAAAGAAACAGACAAACAAACAAACAAACAAACAAACAAACAAGCAAAGAAAGAGAAACGTTTATAACACCCTCAAAGCAGAAGTGACAAGCTGGTTTCTGGTGCACCAACCTAAACACAGTCACTATAAGTATCAAGACAACTAGTATCATAATCACTTAGTCACTATCCATGGATATCAGAAAGCTGAAATTTATCGAACGGATTTCATAATGCAAGGCTTTATAATCCCTAAAGACCTCTGTCGGCAACCACATGTTTTATTCTAGACATAACTGCATCGTCTAAAACTGTCCACGCTGCATATCTCAACATAACGACCCCTTATTTTAACATAGTTGAAATTTTGAAGTGATCAATGTCCTCTCTATAAGAAACTAATTACATTAGATCTTAATAACATTTGACCTATTCAAGAGGCAAGTTTGTGTTCAACACTAGACAAGGGTTCACATATCTGAGTCACAGCTACTGTTGCACATACAAATATTCTACAGCACATTGAAAAGAACTACGCAACTGCCTGATGAATAAGTCTTTACACACAACTCCAACATGTACACAAACCGTGCCTTTTTCATATGGCACTTTCCTCAATCATTAACACAGCAGATTTGGTTAGTATGAATTAACAATCCGAGTCTAAGACCAACTAGCAAAACTCATCGAATTCATCCACTTTACCATCGCTATTATGCTTCTTCACCAAAATTCCACGAGACATTTTAGGAGTGACTGTGTGCGTAGACGTAGGAGTGGCTGTGTGGTAAGTAGCTTGCTTACCAACCACATGGTTCTGGGTTCAGTCCCACTTCGTGGCACCTTGGGCAAGTG
The DNA here is from genome assembly GCF_046866305.1 of Octopus bimaculoides. Taxonomy (NCBI): domain Eukaryota; kingdom Metazoa; phylum Mollusca; class Cephalopoda; order Octopoda; family Octopodidae; genus Octopus; species Octopus bimaculoides. The sequence continues at coordinate 70,323,797 of NC_142934.1, read as the reverse complement.
TCTTCTGCTATAGCCTCGGGCCGACCAAAGCCTTGTGAGTGGATTTGGTAGACGGAAACTGAAAGAAGCCCATAGTATATATGTATATATATATATATATATATATATATATGTGTGTGTGTGTGTGTGTGTGTGTGTGTGTGTGTGTGTTTATGTTTGTGTGTCTGTGTTTGTCCCCCCAACATCGCTTGACAACCGATGCTGGTGTGTTTATGTCCCCGTAACTTAGCGGTTCGGCAAAAGAGACCGATAGAATAAGTACTAGGCTTACAAAGAATAAGTCCTGGGGTCGATTAGCTCGACTAAAAAGGCGGTGCTCCAGCATGGCCACAGTCAAATAACTGAAACCAGTGAAAGAGTATAAGAGTATCCTCAGAACCGTAAATCGTCTAGAACAGTAATTCTTTACCGAAGAGAAATTTCCCTCACGGTAGAACTCTCGGGATTCCAGTGGGTAACTATTTTCAAGGTTGAAAAATTCTTTATTGTCATTCGCGCGTTTTATTAAATTTATTTGTTAAATGTTGGTTTTTAAGGATGTTAAATATAAGACTATAAAGCAAATTTAATCCTTCACCCAATTTAACAACGCTACCCGGAACTTTGAGATCTTTTAGCGGAGTTCAGTCTGTAGCATTCGATTGAACCCTTCGATTTCAAGATAACTTACCCACCTCTCACCTATTTTGACATCCCTTTAAATGGATTCTCTGGCTCTGTCTTACTTCCTGGCTGAAAAATTAAGAGAAAAAAATAAAGCAA
>NC_142934.1:70295535-70315535 GCF_046866305.1 Octopus bimaculoides | reverse complement strand
GACAAATACCCAAAATTATTGTCTCTACGTATATACATATAAGCATAGACAAACTTGTTAGTATGTATGTATGTATGTATGTATGTATGTATGTTATCAATCAGTTTCAATAGAGAAAGAGCCGGACTCTAACATAGATTCAAGGCTCCTTCATTGGAACTTTTATCAACATCATCTAGGTATTTGTGCATATGTGTGTGTGTGTGTGCAGTATTTGGTGTTAGTGTATGCCCAGATTTATATGTTTGTTTAATGGATGCCTTTTTATGTATATATTTTCATGTCTAGATGCATATGTATGTATGTATTTATGTATGTATGTATTTATGTATGTATGTATGTATGTATGTACTAAGAGAACTAAGATGCTGCTCAGAGGAGGAGTGAATATCAGAGAACATTCATTAATCTCACCACTGTAAACATTTTATTTGTGTGATACCACAAACATAGTGTCAAAAACTCTCCCGCTGAAGTTGAACAAATTATTCCCGCAGTTATTAGTACATACACCAAGCAACAAAGAAAAAAAAATCTATTGCTGTCAATGCATAATACGAGTTTGGTTGGATCAAGAGCGATTAGGCTAACAGTAATTATGAACCTTAACTGTATCCACGTATTACCCCTCAATGATATCAAGGGGGTTATTGTAGCTGAGGCCAAAATGAAACAGGGCTTAACTATTGTTGAGAATTTTACTTTAACAGGGTTATTTAAGATGCCGTGTTCAGCAACGCAACATTTTGTCAGCGTGCTTAATTTCTCACTAAGTACGTGAAATATCATTAACTAGAGCAGTTGGTAGATTCCTATGTGTGTGGCTGTTTGGTCTCCCACCAACCACTTGGTGGACTGGATAGTTCTATTGGACTGGATAGTTCTATTGGACTGGATAGTTCTATTGGACTGGATAGTTCTATTGGACTGGATAGTTCTATTGGACTGGATAGTTCTATTGGACTGGATAGTTCTATTGGACTGGATAGTTCTATTGAACTGGATAGTTCTATTGGACTGGATAGTTCTATTGTAAAACTCCACTTGCATGTAATATCACTTCAAGAGAAGTTTGAAGTACGAGCTAAACTTGCTGTCATATGATATTACAGGATTTAAGAGGCCAAGCAAAATGCTTAGTGGCATTTCGTCCGTCTTTACGTTCTGAATTCAAATTCCACCGAGGTCGACTTCGCATTTCATCTTTCCGGCGTCGATGAGATATGTACCAGTTAAGCACTGGGTCTATGTAATCGACTACCCAACATCCAAATTCAGAACTTGTGCGTCTGGCTCAAAGTGTATATTAAAGGATTTGGTAGTTGCCATGTTCGTAAAGGAGTGCTGGTAGGAGAGAAATAGAGGGTGGAAACAGTTGCAGAACGGTAGAGTCAATGTTTCAATGCAGTTTCCGTCTGTCAGATTTCATTTACAAGACTTTGGTAGAAGACGTTTCCCCAAGATGGTGTGCAATGTGTTTGGGCCTGCAACGACTTCTAGATTACACAGTCATTGATACACACCCACGCGCGCGCGCACGTGTGTGTATGTGTGTGAGTGTGTGTATTTGCCAATGCATATCGATAAACGATGTTTACATCAGTGAGTAAACCGAAATTCTGCTGTTCTACGAACGAAGACCTTTCAGACATACTATATCATATCAACTTTCAGGCACACGCTTGTAATTCTGGCTATCAGAAATGCAGTTATTCATTGATTTTCCTGCTGGAAACCTGTAATTAACGACCTTATTATTCACTATTTCTGGTATAAAAAAATATATCTTTGAGATACGGCTCATAAGCAAGGGAAGCGAGCGAGAGATTTTGACAGCTATGTTTAAATACACAATGGAAAATTATACTGGCAAGCATCTCATGTAGTGATGATGGTTTAAAATCGTGGAGATGCTGAGAGGAGTTTTAAAAAATGCTTTGCTGTGTTAGTTCAGTTTTTAAGTAGAGGAAATGTGAGGAAAGAAGTTTTTTTTTTGTTCCTTTTTTGTTGGTTTTGTTTCATATCTTTTTAATTTGTAACGAAATGTTGGTAATGAAGAATTAGAGAAAATGTACAAGTGTAGAGTTTAGGTTAGTAAGAGATGGAACACAGAGACAGAAAGAGAGAACGAGAGAGAGAGAGGGAAAGAGAAAGAGAGGGAAGGAGAGAAGAAATGTCAGTTTAAAAGAGGTGAGTAAATATTTAAAAAAGATACAAAGAAGAATCTGAGAACAAATAAGAATGATGAGCGTCGATGAGTGTCAGAGTGGAAATGAGAGAGAGGAGGGGGGGGAGAAGGGAGAGAAACCGAATGTGACAGAAAGTTAAAAGAAGATAAAGAATTGAAACAGTAACGAGGACAAGAAAGAAGAGTACGAAGAAAGTGAAAGTAGAGAAAGAAAAAGAAAGTGAGAGAGAGAGAGAGAGAGACTGTGTTTATGTGTGTATGTGTGTGTGCGTGACTTTGTGTGCGTGTGTGAGGTTTATGTATGTGTGTATATGTTGAGAGAAAGTTAAAAATCTTAGAGAAACATTGATAAAATGGGGAGAGTAGAAGGATTGGAAAAGTAGTCAGATTGGGAGAAAGAGAAAAAGCAAGACAGAGCGAGATAAAGAGAGGGGGGAATGAGGAAGAGAGATAGAGATAGAGAGAGGGTGATGCAGACAGACAGACAGAGGGAGAAAGAAAGAGAGAGAGAGAGAGAGAGAGAGAGAGAGAGAGAGAGAGAGAGAGAGAGATTTGATAAAATAAAAATTAAAGAGTTAAATGAAAAGAAACGAATCACAAGTAACAAAGTAGATTTTTGTATAAAAAAAGACAGTAAAACAAACGGAAGATTGAAATGGGTTGAAAAAAAAACGGGAAAAAAATTGCTAACTTAATTTACTCCTCATTTCCTTCTCTCTCTTTCTCTCTCTCTCTCTCTCTCTCTCTCTCTCTCTCTCTCTCTCTCTCTCTCTCTCCCTCTTTTTATCATTCTCTCCTATCTCTTTTATCTCTCTTTCTGTCATAATCACTATGGCGCTTATTCTTTGCTTCACTATCTCTCTCTTTCTTCTGTGTGTGTGTGTGTACATATATATATATATATATATATATATATATATATATATATATATATATATATATATGTCACTAACTCACTCAGGAGCTGCGGAATTCACTTCCTGCGCCAATATATTCGTACTACTTTAAAAATCTCCCTGCACTGTTATTTCATTGAACAAACTAAACGTTAAAAACGAAAAGAAGAATATACATAATTTAACATCGTCCTACATTTATTATTATTTTTTTCTAATCGTCCTGTCACTCCAGAATAATCTTTTAAACATTCAATGGGCACATCTCTACACACCATTATCTATGCTTCCCCCTTCTGGGCCAATGACAAAATACCAATCAATTCACTCAGCAAAAACTTGTAGTTGGAGTCCTATGCATTATTTTTTTCTTTTTGCCGCTTTTCACATCTTTCATTGCATTTTTACTTAATGTTTTTTTCTTTTATACGGAGCTAGAAGGTGGAAGGTGGAGTGATGCTGTTGTGGTAACATTATAAGTGACAGTGGAACGAAAATCTTATTCTAATCCGAAGACTTTTCTCCATTAGTAGTAGTAGTAGTAGTAGTAGTAGTAGTAGTAGTAGTAGTAGTAGTAGTAGTAGTAGTAGTAGTAGTTGTTGTTGTAGCAGCAGCAGCAGCAAAATAAAAGCAATGGCTGCAGGTCTATAGAAGGAAGCAATCCTTAATGGTATTGTTATTGTCTTTGAACTTGTCCTTCAGCAAGAAACTCGTTTTGTTTATGTCTACTGTTCTTGTTCCTCATGTGTGTGTGTGTGTGTGTGTGTGTGTGTGTGTGTGTGTGTGTGTGTGTGTGTGTGTGTGTGTGTGTGTGTGTGTAAGTGAGTGTGCATGTGTGTATAGATAGATAGATAGATAGATAGATAGATAGATAGATAGATAGATAGATAGATAGATAAAATAATTCGGCGTATACAACATTTATACGTATTTGAAAACAGGAAATCATGTGTCATAAAATGGATAACTTTGGAAGTGTTACCATTGCCACCATGGATAATAATCATGTAATATGGCATAGATATAACATATATGATGTATATAGATGATATTACTGATAGAACGTAGTTCCTTTCCTAAGTCATTAGTCCTCACTTCGACAGATGACACTCCAGTATCACCTCACATGATTTTCTATTTTACTGAACTGGCTCAGCGTATCGCCGTTAATTATTTTATCATATGGCGATATTTGGACGCAGAATCTAGACAGATGTGACTAAATAATAGATCTTACCATTCCTTTACATTGATATCTAACATGTGAGCAAATCATCCACTAGATATTTTCGGGAATGGTTATCGATGATTTAATCGACACCTGTACTTGACTGGTACTTATTTTAACATTCTGGGTAGGGTCTGAACTCAAGTTGGAAGAGGAAAATAATTATTACATATAGGCGCAGGAGTGGCTGTGTGGTAAGTAGCTTGCTTACCAACCACATGGTTCCGGGTTCAGTCCCACTGCGTGGCATCTTGGGCAAGTGTCTTCTACTATAGCCTCAGGCCGACCAAAGCCTTGTGAGTGGATTTGGTAGACGGAAACTGAAAGAAGCCCATCGTATATATGTATATATACATGTGTGTTTGTGTGTGCTTGTGTGTCTGTGTTTGTCCCTCTAGCATTGCTTGACAACCGATGCTGGTGTGTTTATGTCCCCGTCACTTAGCGGTTCGGCAAAAGAGACCGATAGAATAAGTACTGGGCTTACAAAGAATAAGTCCCGGGGTTGATTTGCTCGACTAAAGGTGGTGCATCAGCATGGCCGCAGTCAGACGGCTGAAACAAGTAAAAGAGTAAAACAGAAAAAGAGTACTGTATATGTAATACCGATTCTGCTGATTCAGTACCGGCCAAACAAAAAATTAAGATTATTTACTTCGTTATAAGGTTACAAACTTATTGGCGATATATTTGTTGCGAAATGACTTCCAGATAAATGTCATGCGAATGAATTAGGTAGACGGAAATCTGAGTGGAATCTGTTATATACATAGATTAGACACACACACACACACACACACACACACACGCGCGTGTGTGTGTGAGTGTATACATGTATATATATATGAATTAATGTATGTATAGATATATGTGTGTATGTGTGTGCGTTTATCTTCTCGTTTCTTCTTGCCGCACTTTGAATACAGGTGTTGGTTTGTTTATGCCACGTCTCCTACCAGTTGAACAATAAGAGAACGAAAGAATATGAATTGGACTTAATAAAATATGTATTGAGGCCCATATAATTGACTAAACCGTTTAGTGTCCCATGCATATCCGTAGTCTAATAACTGAAACGAAGAATAAAATTATGTGTATATAGGGAAAGTTGAAAACAAACAGGAAGTCGGTAGTTGACTCCCTATGCCGGAGACATGCTTGTTCCACATTTCTATTCAAACTTCCATTGAATGATTATGGAACATTCCTTGACATATATATGGTATTTTTTACAAATGTATAGACCCAATCATTCTCGCATTATCATTGAATATTTTTGATACCACCTGAGTAATTATCTTTTTGTTTTGTCGTGGCGATAGAAATATATCGGAGATGGAGAATATATTCTGAATAAACTGAAAGTATAATTCATTTCCTCAGAAAAAGAAATGAAATACAAATTGTGGTCAGTTTTAAAAGAATTTCGTCCTATTTCATTATGTGGGGTATAGGGGGATTAAGGCGCGTGACCCGGACGTTGGGGGTGTTACACTAATGGCCGTAAGATCGTAGTTTCGATTCCTGACAAGTGCTACTTTTCAAGTTACTCCAGTCCACTCAGATGTAGATGGGAAACTCTGCGATGGACTGGCGATCCGTTCATGGGGTATGTTTGCCTGTCCGCCTAGCCAGCGTAGTGATATCATTCAAGAGCATCAACAATGCGAGGAAGCACATTGTGACCAGCGATGTATAAAAATATTCGATAGTCTGGTCGGCGGCTTATTGGTTTAGGTATTCGGCTAACGACCATACGACCGTGTGATCGATACCTGGCAGCGCGTCGTGTCCTTGACCAAGATACTTTATTTTGCTCCAGTACACTTAGCTGACAAAAATGAGTATTTCAAACGGCCAGCCTACTCACATTCTGTTTCATGCTAAATCTTACTGACATGCGTACCGTTCTACATTAAGGGTACTCATGTCTGTGGAATGCTCAGCCACTTGCATGTTAATTTCCCAAGCAAGTTGTTCCGTGATCGGATCAACTGGAACACTCTTCGTAGTAACCGACGGAGTGCCAGTCTGAGTCTTGTTCAGTCCTCGGCTTTTTCTGATTGACCAGATTTAAGATCAAATATGTTTCATCCATGTGTAATTCGTTTATCTACGATTATATGTGTTCATTTTGTTTGGATGTAAAAGACGAGGTATGTCCATCTCTTTTGTCAGACTGCAGTGTAGGACATGTAAAAGATATGTTTACCCTTTCCAGCAGGTTGACTGACCACGTAGAAGCTTCCTCATTGGCTCGTGGTGATGGTAACAATGATGATGCTGATAATATATGCGAGGACAATGTATGCGATCCTGATGAGGCCTTCAGATATTAACGTATATGATGACGACGAAACTTAGAGCAGATACTATGCTTTTTTCCCCTTCTAAGGACTCATCTATTACTGAATCTTATAATTGAAAGCAGAAATATAAAGACAAGCAAGGAAAATCAATTGGAAGTTCCAGGGTGAAAAAAAAAAAAATAATAAAATAAAAATAAAATGATGGCAAGCCAATACGAAACAAACAACTGTATTGTCGATGTGGCTGCGACAACATATAAAAATAAATAATAAAGTATATAATTAAATATAAAGATATTAACAAAATAAGAAAGAGTTGCAAATATTTCTTGCTTTTAGCCAGAAGCAACAACTATAGACAATTGATCAGGCGACACATGAAGTCGGCTTTCTCACACCGCTCCTTAAATATGAACTATATGTGCGATTGCTAGATTCTTTTAATTAGTTTTTTTTTATTCCTTTGCTTTATTTATTTATTTTTTCCCTTTCTTATTGCCATGTCTCTATCATGTTGTCTTTTGGTGGGTGGTGGGTAAGTGGAATTTTGATTTTCGACATATTTCTTTATTATTCGGACATTCTAACCCTGTTTTCTTTTCTGATATTCTTCACTTTTACTTTTTACTTTCTTTCGTTGGATGGCACTAATTTAAAATTTTCTTCAACTCATTCTCATTTCCATCAATTCTTCTCTTTCTGTTTTCTTTTCTCTCTCTCTCACTCTGATATATATATATATATATATATATATATATATATATATATATATATATATAGTGATTGATTGATTGTTGATCCAACTTTCATTTTCTTTCACTTTTCCTTGTGTTGTTTTCCATTCATTCCGTTAATTTCTTACATTTGTTCGTGTATATATTCACATTTGGCTTAGTGTCAAGGCTGTGCTTCTTTTAATCCAAGTAGTTACCGTACACAACAAACACACACACACATAACACGGATGCACTCATATAGAAAGATTTACATACATACATATATATATATATGTATACATATACATATATATACACACACACACATATATATATATATATATATATATATATATATATAGATAGATAGATAGATAGATAGATAGATAGATAGATAGATAGATAGATAGATAGATAGATAGATAGATAGATAGATAGATAGATAGATAGATAGATTTATATCTAAAATGTATTATATACACGTAATACTATGAGCGGAAGAAAATTACTCGTGTACAAATATCTATATGCAGAGCTATCTCCCATATTGCACACATGAGCTCGCATCACATTTTCACAAATCCTTGGAACAGATGCAGCATGGAATTTTGTCAGTGAACAGGTGGCGGTCTCAAAGCGACGAAAATATTTTGGCAAATTAAATTTAAATGTTGAAGTGAATCTAACGGATTTTGTGTGTTTTTAAATGGCCTATAAACACCTTCCACGCTGCAGTTGTCTTAAAAGGTTTGCCAATTTGTTAGTGACAGCCTGTGCAGAGACACGAATTCCATGAAAAACAAAGATAGGGATATGAATATATTTGAGAGACGTTAATATCAGTAATGGAAATAAATAGCTGCCAGCGTGAGACGAAACCGTTTTTGCATATCATACACATTCACCTGAGTAATAACTTTACATCGTTATGTTATAGAGTAAGAAAATGGCAATGTGGTCTTTTTACTTTTACTAGCTTCAAATCTAAGGTGAAACAAAGTTGTATTGCTTAATTCAACGATACTATATATAACAGTGAAATATTGTACTTCATCACACCTCTAAAGATGAAAGGCTATTTATTTTGAACGCCGCTGATTAACGGTCAGTTTCATCAGGGCTGACAATTACAAATCCTGAAATTGCAAATCCTGTTGTCATACCAAGCTACTAACTACGAAATATAGTGAGGGTAACGATATAAGGAAAGATATAAGGAATGCCTAACCATTTTCTGACCACGCGCGCGCACACACACATACACATATACTCACCCTCATAAATTCACATACACATATATCCTACACACATTATATATATATATATATATATATATATAAACAAAATTAGCAACAGTTGCTTCACCACATACCGAAGTTCAGAAATAGCAGCTAAACCCCCTTAATTATGTTTATAAATGTATAAGAACTTTTAAATAAGTTCTTCACCGATTATGGTGTTTACATACCGAAGGGCTTGGTAAAAATTATTAATTATTAATTTATTAATAAATTAATAATCCTTTACCCTTTTATTTGTAATATATATATATATATATACGTATGTATATTGTCAACGCTGCACATTCGTGTTGGACATGTTTAGTTGACTGAATCGATTTCAGTATACGCTTTGTACTTACTTTATTGACCCTGTGGTAATGAAAGGATAGTTGAATCCAGTGGGATTTGAACTCAAGTGGAATACGTAATGCACGATAGTATGAATATTAATTAACTCTTCAAAGGTGCTTTTGGTTATTTTCTTCTCTGTTTATTATCTTTTTCTTTGTATCTTTCTTTCTTTCTCTTTTTCTCTCTTTCTTTCTTTTTGTTTTTTTTTTCTCTGTCTCCATCTCTCCCTCCGTCTCTGTCTGTCTATCGCTTTCTCTGTCTCCTTGCATTTGCCTCTTCTCAGCCTTATAGTCACCCCCATACATTCACACACATATTTCCTACACTTATATAAATATAAACATATACATACATGCATATATATGTGTGTGTGTGTGGGTGTGTGTGTGTGTGTATGCATATGTGTATACAAACATGCACACTCGCACGCATACACAGACACACATACATATACACACAGAGGTAATATACGGATGATCAAATTTACACAACGACAAGTAGAAGAAATAATTTCAAGCTACTAATAATGATGATTGATGAGATAATTTAGGATTAAAATGTCAGTTAATGTCACAGTGACATAATGAATTAACTTCAGGCTTTCTACTTCTTTTCTTAACTTAGAATCCCATAATAAGCCATTGCAACAATTTTTTTTTTTTTGTTATAATGTACTTTGTTCGTTTTTATACACCCAAATAGTGGTTAAATATGTCAAGTTCCAAAGAGGTAGAGCAAATAATCTGTGTATAGAGAGTGATAAAATTGTTTTAAAATAAATATCACGATTAATGGTCCAAGTAATGACCCGTCCATCTTAGCTAATGAATCACTATTTTTAATATCTCTTTGCAACATTAAGGCGCTTCGCTGGCAGAATCGTTAGCACACCGGGCGAAATGTTTAACGGTATTTCGTTTGTCTTTACGTTTTGTGTTCAAATTCCGCCGAGGTCCACTTTTCCTTTCATATCCTTTCAGGGTCAATAAAATAAGTACCAGGAGATACTTATTTGGTGTCGACGTAATCGATTTACGCCTCCCCCAGAAACATGCTGGCGTTGTACCAAAGTTTGAAGCCATTATTGTTTTGTTCTTTTTTACTATAGGCACAAGACTTGAATGTTTTGGGAAGGGCGTTATTCGATTACATCGACCCCAGTGCTCAACTGGTTTTTATTAAATGTACCCCGAAAGAATGAAAGGCAAATCGATTTCAACGGTATTTGAACTCTGAACGTAAAGCACGTAAAACCGTAGTTACACCTCTAAGCGTTTTCTCCGCCGCAGTAGTGATTCTACCAACTTTTCCCCATTACCATTATTCTTTATATTGGTTTCAAATTTTGGCACAAGGCCAGCAAGATCATGGGAGGGCTAAGTCGATTTCATCGACCCCCCCACACCACCTGCCTCAGCGTTCATCTGGTACTTACTTCATCGAACGCGAAAGGATGAAAGGTAAAATCGACCTCAGCGGAATTTGAATCCAAAACTTAAAGATGGACGAAAATACCGCTAAATAATCGATCTAAGCCTTCTAAGCCAAGTACTTATTCTTTCGGTCTCTTTTTACCGAACCGCTAAGTGACGGGGACATAAACACACCAGCATCGGTTGTCAAGCAATGCTAGGGGGACAAACACAGACACACAAACATACACAAACACATACACATATATATATACATATATACGACGGGCTTCTTTCAGTTTCCGTCTACCAAATCCACTCACAAGGCTTTGGTCGGCCCGAGGCTATAGTAGAAGACACTTGCCCAAGGTGCCACGCAGTGGGACTGAACCCGGAACCATGTGGTTGGTAAGCAAGCTACTTACCACACAGCTTACCACTTTTGTCAATATGGGGTGAAAATATCTAATTAGTTTACAAAATTTTCACCCATCAACGTTTCTTAACTTACGGCAGAATACGCATATGTTTGCACACTTGAGGCTATGAAATCACAGTTCCTAAAAGTTAACGCGAAAAAGCAGGCGAGCGTGCTGGTATGGTCGGTTAGCACACTTATCGTGATAATAAAGAGCTCTGGTTTCGACTCTCACGTATATTAAGCCCCGTTTTTATTTCTGTCGAGTAACGGGCCTGGTTATATACACTACTATTAGACTATTTAGTATAGTCAATATATGATGAAACCTTAGATATAATTATACTCAAAAGATTTCACTCGTCCCCGCTTCTTAACCTGCGCAGAATACGCATACACATACATACATACATACATACATACATACATACATACATGCATAGGAGCACTCCGTCGGTTACGACGACGAGGGTCCCAGCTGATACGATCAACGGAACAGCCTGCTCGTGAAATTTACGTGCAAGTGACTGAGCAATCCACAGACACGTGTACCCTTAACGTAGTTCTCGGGGAGATTCAGCGTGACACGGAGTGTGACAAGGCCGGCCCTTTGAAATACAGGTACAACTCATTTTTGCCAGCTAAGTAGACTGGAGCAACGTGATATAAAGTGTCTTGCTCAAGGACACAACGCGTCGTCAGGAATTGAACTCACATACATACATACATACATACGACATTGGGGTGAGGAAACTCTCTCTACTTCCGAGAGTGGATAAGGCAAATACCTTGTAGCAATTAGCGTGAAATCGAAATGGAAAGAGGACAAAACAAGAAATAATCTCGGTCATCGGAAAAATCACTAAACTGAGATAAAGAAAAAAACAGTTTGATTGTCTGAAAATATGAGAACAGGTATGGACTCGTGTTCTGCATAAATAACCGTCATCAGAATAGCAGTTGTGCTAACCTGCCTATAACACCCACCCCATTTATATATATATATATATAAGATTTTAAGTAGATAGATAGATACATGCATGCATGCATACATACATACATACATACATACAAATATTTCCCCCAACACGCACTCATATATAATCTGTTTTATATTCGATTGATTACACTTCAGCTATTCAACATATGTTGCCAAATGAAGAGCTTCAATACCGTTCGTGGCAGTAGATGCCGTATATATATATATATATATATATATATATATATATATATATATATATATATATATATATATATATATATATATATATATATATATATATATACATATATATTACGGAGATGTACTTGCATAGCAAGTGACCTGATCTGAGATCGTGTGCTGGAACGAAAACAATTGCAGCGTGGAAGGTGTTTATAAGCCATTTACAATAAGACACAAAATTCGTTAGATTCACTTCAACATTTAAATTAAAATTTAAAATGTTGAAGTGAATCTAACGGATTTTGTGTGTTATTTTAAATGGCTTATAAACACCTTCCACGCTGCAATTGTTTATATATATATACATATATATTAGAAATATTACATTTCTAAATCTCTCAGAGAGACTTAATCAGTAGTGATGCGATAAAGTAGTTGCATACTGCCAACTTAACGTGACAGTCCCAATAAGGGAATATACTACGAGCAAAGACTCAGAAACATGTCCCTGAATGCAGGCTAGGCTAGGTGGAGGAGTTTGTGTCTCCCTCGCAAAGATAAGGACACAGGAAATGTGTGAAGGCCGATAGGAAGCGGTCCAGCTTCCTAGGGCTAAATAGCAGTAGTATATTCCCTTATTGGGACTGTCGCGTTAAGTTGGCAGTATACAACTATTTTATATATATATATATATATATATATATATATATATATATATGCTTAAATATTTTTTTTTTTCACCAAAATTGAGCTCTATTTAAAGTTGATATATATATATATATATATATATATATATATATATATATATATATATATATATATATATATATAAATATATATATATATATATATATATATATATATATATATATATATATATATATATATATATACATACATATATCATGACAACACTCGGAACCACATCATCATTATCGACATCATCAATACAACATATTCAGCACAGCGGCAATAATAATGGTAATAATAATGATAATAATAATAATAATAATAATAATAATAATAATAATAATAATAATAATAATAATAATAATAATAATAATAATAGACAAGATCAGTAAATATAAAGACTTGCTAATAGAAATTGAAAAAATGTGGCATCTCAAGGCGACTACCATACCAGTTATTGTAGGATCTCTAGGAATGATAAAAAAAAAGGTGCTGAAACCTATTTGAAAATGATACCAGGCTTACCATCCCTACAGGAAGTGCAAAAAATCGTGCTAACTGGAACGACTCATGTACTGAGAAGAGCATTATCGCTGTGAAAACAACATCCATTCATGATTTTAAAATTTTTTTTTAATACATGTTTTACCTGTGAATTTGCGTGTGTAAACTGGGATTGCATACAACGAGTTTCTCTGGCCTAGGTGCACGGAAAACACTCGGCGAGAAATGGAAGAAAATTTGAAGAAAGAAGGAAAATAATAATAATAATAATAATAATAATCCACATAAAAATCGCCAATGAAAAATTGTTTACCTGAATAATAACAGAAACTTTCGCAGCAATTAACGCTACATCTTTCTCCCCATCTCCATCCTGCTTCTAACACTCTTCATCATTAGCATCATTATCATCAATATCATCCTCATCAGCCATCACAAAACCATCATTATCATCATCTTCGACGTGGTCGTCGAGGTCGTCGTCATTGCCGTCGCCATCAATATCGTCGTCGTCCACCTCTTTGTCGTTGGCATCGTAATCTCATCGTCATCATCGTCCCCCTCATCCTGCTCTGCCTCCTCCTCCTCCGCCTCACCATCCTCCTCCTCCTCCGCCTCACCATCCTCCTCCTCCTCCGCCTCTCCATCCTCCATCCTCCTCCTCCTCCGCCTCTCCATCCCCCTCCTCCTCCGCCTCTCCATCCTGCTCCTCCTCCGCCTCTCCATCCTCCTCCTCCTCCTCCTCCGCCTCTCCATCCTCCTCTCCATCCTCCTCCTCCTCTCCATCCTCCTCCTCCTCTCCATCCTCCTCCTCCTCTCCATCCTCCTCCTCCTCTCCATCCTCCTCCTCTCCATCCTCCTCCTCTCCATCCTCCTCCTCTCCATCCTCCTCCTCTCCATCCTCCTCCTCCTCCTCCTCCTCCTCCGCCTCTCCATCCTCCTCTCCATCCTCCTCCTCCTCTCCATCCTCCTCCTCCTCTCCATCCTCCTCCTCCTCTCCATCCTCCTCCTCTCCATCCTCCTCCTCCTCCTCTCCATCCTCCTCCTCTCCATCCTCCTCCTCTCCATCCTCCTCCTCTCCATCCTCCTCCTCTCCATCCTCCTCCTCTCCATCCTCCTCCACATATTCCACACCCTCCCTCCTCCCCTCCTCTTACACCTCCTCTTCTTCCTCCTTCTCGTCCTTCTCCTCTTCCTCCTTCTCTTCCTCCTCCTATTCCTCCTCCTTTCCCTCCTCCTCTTCCTCCTCATTTCCCTCCTCCTCCTCCACATCATCATCATCATCATCATCGTTTAATCAACAGCAGCAGCAGCAGCGACGAGCGTATTGACAGCAATAACAAGTTGTTCAACAAGCTCATTAGCGCGGAATCTGCACACTCTAGCGCCATCATTGCCATAATTATCATGGTCATCACTATTTCACCTTCACCGCCATCCCTACCATTATTATCATCACCAACATTACGACCTTCAACATTCACATCATAATCATTACTAACCATCACCATCACCATCATTCTCATCATCAATCACTATCGCTATCATCAACATCGTCGTCGTCGTCGTCGTCGTCGTCGTCGTCGTCATCATCGCCGTCGTTGTTGTCACCCGTCGTCATCACCACCACCAATGCCAACCCCAACGCCATCACCACCACCAATAACAACAACAACAACAACAGTAATAACAACAACAACAGTAGCAGCATCAAGAACACATCTTTAATAACAACAATCGCCTCAATGAATTTGATGTTTAGACGTCAAGGTCCTTGACCTTATATTTACAAGAATCACTCTGGTGGGATTGACAACGCCATCAGTGAATTTAACAGTTTGTTAAAGCCTGATGACGTTTGATATTTCACGCTAACCTTTATAAACTATCCCTTGATCAGAGGCCTTTGGTCGGGACTTCTATAGATATCTTTCAGGCTTTTGAATTCAAGAGATTTCTTTCGGGAATTTCGTTGCCAAGAGAACGCAATTCATAGTAACGGTTTCCAAACATGTTATGAGCTAGTAGATATTTTTCTATCATAATAATTTCCTAGATTAACATCATGTACGAAATGTTTACAAAGCCGTCAGAATTAAGAATGTACAACATTCATGCACGTCTTTTTTTAACTACATATGCATGAATATTGATATATAAATAAACATATATGTGTGTGTGTATGCATGCGCGCGCGTGTGTCTGTGCGTAAATAGATGTAACACACATATACGTGATTTATATATATATATATATATATATATATATATATATATACAGGGTGTGGTGAATGAACTGTCGTCTAAATTATACAAAAATGAGAATAACATGGACATCTCATTTTAACAGATATATTTACCAAAATTACATAAAAATGTCTTGAAATACTACATAGTAAATTTATTCAATAAAATCGCCATTGGCTTCAACTACGGCCTCCAGACAACTTCGAAATTTCCTGCAATTCTCCTGGAGAGTCTTTTTGTTTAAGTTCCTGAATGCCGCCATAATCCTTGGTGTTACAAAGGAGTTTTATTAGTCTCTCGCTCAACGGCACCCCACACATAATAATCAAGAGAGTTGTAAGTCTGGGGAGTTACGTGGTTAGATGTTAGGTGTGATGTTGTCGCAGAAATTGTCTGACAGCCATGACTGGGTTCCCCTGCTTGTGTGGCACGATGCAGAGTACTGTTGTTAAACATAGGTTCTTCCAGCAGCCACCCTCTTGACCCAGGGCAGTCCAACCACCTGCAGGCATTTGATGTAGGCGTCCGTGCTGAGTCTGAGGCCATGTGGGAAGATGAATAGAGGCATAACGTCGCCTAATCACTAGATAGACAAACAGATAGATAGATAGATAGATAGATAGATAGATAGATAGATGGATAGATAGATAGATAGATAGATAGATAGATGGATAGATAGATATCTTTTTATTATAGCCACACAGGGCTAAATACAGAAAATGGACAAATTACAAAGTAGAGCTTTTTTGTGGGGGGGGGGGGGGATAATTTGGATCAAAAGGGATCGCGGGAAGAAAAGAAAAAAAAAAAAAACGTGGGGGGGGCGATCAATAGGGATCGTGTATCACAGTCGATGTAAAAAACGGGGAACAGATTAGGTTTATCCGTGGAGAGAAAAGCCTACGGAAAAGACCACGGTCACCTCAGGCTTTTTTTTTTTAAAGGTACATGAAAGTAAGTACCTTCTCTCTTTTTGTCTCTTTTTGTTACAAGTCTATGCTTAAAATGGTGTCGTCTTTCATTCTTACCATTCTTGCCACATTTACCCATTTTTTATTGAAACTTTCATTCGACAACACTTTCCTCTCTATCCTCATCCTCCTTTTCAAGTGGTACTTGAAAAAGTTGACGAGGGACTGACCAGAGAGGAAAGTGTTTGTTTGTAGACCTTTCAAACGCGTCCACCACACGCATTCTTTTGCCATAGCTATCAGTGTTACAAAAACCGTTTTTCCTTCCCGTTTAAAGGAAGGTGGCGGAACAATATTCACGATAGACTCGGCTGATAAGTGGGCTCGTCCCACACGCGACAACAGCCGTTCGACGAAGGTCCACAGCTCTGAAATATCTGGACACTGCACGAGTGCGTGCAGAACGGTTTCGTCGCTCTGACCGCATCTCGGGCAGGTCGGTCCGGTGGTTTTCGAACCGTGTCTGTAGATCTTCTCTCGAACTGGTAGTGCGTCTCGATAGCATTGCCAAGCCAGGGATCTCTGGAAATTATCCATAGGCCCCGGCCCGAACGTCGTCTTGAAAAGGCGGGTTAAGAATTTCTCGTCGACACCCAGGTTTGCCCCGAGAGTGTCGTCAGACCTCCCCTCCACTAGTCCTCTATAGAACGCATTGGTCGTTTGGAAGTTGCACAAGTTTGATCCCGGACGGCAGAGCTGTTGTAGAGCTTGGCGACACTCGCGGTGCCATTCGCCCAGTTTCGGTCTCTTCCTGATCCATGTTTGCAGTTCGGTGAGTGAGACGAGCTGCGGGAAGGCGTGCCTCACAAACGGCGCCCACACCTGTTCACCGTCGTCAATGAAGTTCCAGAGATGCCGCAGTCTCAGCGCATGTCTGCGCATCATTAACCACGGCATCCCCAGTCCTCCACGTAACGGTTGTTGACAGCAAATGGATCGCCTCACCATCGGAACGCCACCCTTCCACAGAAAGCGGAAAAGTATGCGTTCTAGTTTCGTGATGGTGGCATCGGGACAAGGCACGACGGTCAGGCGGTAATCGATGACTGATGCGATATACACATTAGCCACCTCCGCCCGGCCTTTTAGAGATAACTTTCTCTCAGCCCATGTTTGGCTGAGTTTGATCACTCTACTGGTGATCTCGTCCCAGTTCTTATCCATTTGGAGGTCCGGACTGAACCAGACCCCGAGCAGTTTAACCGGTCCGTCCGTCCAGCGTCCCACTACGGAGTCACTGTTGGACGGTATGGGCTTGCTTCTCCAGGTGCCGAGTAACAAACCCACTGACTTTTCCGGGTTAATTTTTGCTCCTGTCACCGTTTCGTATTCTTTAAGTGTCTCGCCTAGCATCTCGACGTGCTTTTCGCTCGACACTATGACGGTGACATCGTCCGCATATGCAGACACGCTCGTCCCGCAACCCAGCTCTCGTGGGATACCCCTCAGTGTCGCCAGCTTCCGCAGTAGTGGTTCAATCGTCAATACATACAGAAGCGCCGACAAGGGACATCCCTGACGGACCGAACGCGTGATGTCGAACGGTTTTGACAGGTGACCGTTTACCCGTATTACCGATCGGATGCCGCTGTACAAGGCAGCGATCCAACCGCGGAAGACGGGACCAAAGCCAGCTGCCCTGAGGACGGCCGCTAGGTATCGATGGTCGACCCTATCGAAGGCTTTGGATTGATCTAAATTGATCAGCGCCCCACCCATGCCAGGATCCTTAACTACCCTGTCCATGATGTAGCGCATGAGGTGGAGGTTGTCATAGATACTTCTGCCCGGCACGGCGCATGTTTGCGCCCTGTCGACCAGTTTATCGATGACAAGCGCCAACCTCTCGGCTATTACTTTGGCCAAAATTTTCAAGTCTGCGTTGAGCAGAGTGATGGGCCTGAAATTATCTATAAAATTCCCCTTGTTTGGGTCTTTCTTCAGCAATGTCACTGCACCTCGGCTCACGAAACCGGGAATTCTCCCGTTTTGTTGCCAGTTGCAGTAGACTGATGCCAAGAGGTCGCCAAACAAGTCTGGCATTTGACAATACAGATAGATAGATAGATAGATAGATAGATAGATAGATAGATAGATAGATAGATAGATAGATACTAAGTATGTATGTATATAATTATTCATCAGTTATCAACCGAAATGTTTTACACCTTTAATGATAAGACTGAGAACTTCGCATATCGGCGGCACCCGCAAAAATTTGCGGAGAATTAGGGTTCGAGCAAGCAAAACGATACAGAGTGGGCGTACGAAAGTAAACAAATGTAATTTAAAACGATTGACAGAATAAATACGGTCTTTCGGCAAAACAGATCAGAGTGATGGTTAACACGCGGAGGGAATCCTGAATAAATATGGAAAGAGAAATAGCAAGAGAGGATATAAATATCTACCGGTAAGTTAAGCGTCCGGGACGAAAATACAGAAACATGGAAAAATTAGTCACGAGTCACGTATGGGCAGTAGATAGAGGGGGAAGAGGATAAGAGAGAGGGAGAGAACGAGAGCGGTAGAGAGAACAGGGAAGGAAGAAAGGGAGAAAGTTTACTATTACAAGGGATATATATATATATATATATATATATATATATATATATATATATATATATATATATAGGGCAGGGAATTGTCAATTGATTAATAAATTAATAATTAACCACTTTGCCAAGTAGTTCAGTATGCAAAAAACCTTTATCGGTAAAACATTATAATTATAAACATATAGGGATCAGCAAAAGTTGCTTCACCAACATACTGAAAATTTAGAAATAGCAGTTAAAATTACTAATTCATTAATTCATGTGTGTGTGTGTATTTATTTATATATATATATATATATATATATATATATATATATATATATATATATATATAAGTTCAAAAAAGGAAAACGACAAAAAAAACAACAACGATTGTGTTACTGGACGGTCGGGAAAGGAAAGAAAGAGAATTTGACGTTTCGAGCGGAAATCTTCGTCGGAAACATAGGAAAGTCCAAAGAAGGGAAAGACGGAGGAAGAAAAAGTCGCCAACGATATCCACGAGTTTCGACTGAACTTGGAGTACCCAATTGGTGGAATTTTTGTACTGTTGGATTACGCCTTTCATGCACCTTGATTATATATATATATTTATATTCATATTCATATATATATATATATATATATATGTGTGTGTGTGTGTGTGTGTGTGTGTGTGTGTGTGTGTGTGTGTGTAACGAGCTTCCGTCTGCTAAATTCATTCAGAAATCATTGTCTCGATTCGAAATATAAGTGGGACTAAACCCGAAATTACGTGGCTGTGGAGAACTGTATATTATAGAAAGGGGTAAATAGATATGCTTAAATGTAAGAGTGATAACAAACCAGAGGATAGGAGTCATGGTTATAATGATTAGTATGCAAGCCTGTTATTTATTTGTGACAGGTATCTCTCACACGGATTAGAATCAGACAACGATATTGAGTAAACGTAATATTTTTAATTCTTTGATTCTAATCTAATTAAGAAAACTTAATGTCATTAATTGTTTGATTCTAATGATTGTTAAATTTCTGCCGCACATAATTAGAAAAATCTGCATGCTAATAAATGTTTTCTTTATA
>NC_142934.1:70273035-70280535 GCF_046866305.1 Octopus bimaculoides | reverse complement strand
CAAAAATTATATAGAATTACAAACAAACGGAACGTACACACATAGAATATCATTAAATCTTCACCAGTTATCGCCTAAATGATCATGTATTTATGTGTGTGTATATATATACTAAGAGATAGACAGATGTATAGATATAGATATTGATGTATGTTTACAATGTATATTATCTGAATTAATGGTCATTATTTGTAAGATTTGGCTAAACTTTTATCATCGCTTTAAACAAGTCCAAAACTCTGCCCATGTTACGTAACGAAGGATGCACTCTGTCACCTTGTATCCACCCGAATTTCATTTCCTCTGATCATATCACACAATCGGCGAACTAACTTGTTATTTTTTTTATAGCACCATGCCGTACGTTTGTGTATGCTTGTGTCTTGAGATGTATGTATAATATTTTTGAATATATATTTATATAGTTATAATATAAATATGTATGTATAATATTGACATAATGAAAAAGTGAAACTATCGTTTAAATAGGATAAATCGATCAATTATGTCTGGACATCATTCTGGCTGTTGTTGCTTTCCACGTCTATGCTCTTCTCTATCAGTTTTATCGGTCTGTACTGTCTGACCAGCTGCATGTCACCCCTCCCACCATTCTTCATGTACTTTGTTAACTAACACTCCGTTCGTTCATTCATCCAGGCATCTCTCCTGACCATGTTACCTCATCTCTAACGTGTATCTAACATTGTCTATTTGTCTGCCACTCTCTCTCTCTCTCTCTCTCTCTCTCTCTCTCTCTCTCTCTCTCTCTCTCTCTCTCTCTCTCTCTCTCTCTCTCTCTCTCTCTCTCTCTCTCTCTAGCTATATCACTCCTCGTTCTGTGCACTCGGTAATACGCCACTATTTCCAGTACCAACACTGTACTACTATTTTCTAGCTGTCCACCTGTCCAATCTCACCGGTCAAGTTGTTTAGTGTTGCAGTCATTTCCAAGGTTTTTGTCTCATATTTGTTTCTCGGTATGTGTGTTCCTATCTAAGATGGTTCTGCCCACACTGGAGCAAGCCTGTGAGTGCCATGTTTATACCGTACATTTGGTGTTATTGTTTCTACCCGTTGTTGTGTGCCTCCCTTTATCATCGCTGTTTATTGTGTTGCTGTTTTTTAATGTGTTTTTCTTCTATCATATGATTCTTGCTATTTATCTTCGTTGAAATCTCATAATATATGACATCGTATCATATTTCACACACACATACAGACACTCACACACTCACACACACAAACACACACATATTCACACAAACACTCATACAATGTTATGCTCGTATATGTGTATAATATATATAGATTGATGCACGTTTGTGTTTACAAACGACGAATAGTACCCAATATATTTGTAACTGTGTAATATAATAGCATAAAGATATATAATAATGTGAGTGTAAATATATATATATATATATATATATATATATATATATATATATATATATATATATATATATATAGAACTGGTAGTGCTCCAGCATGACCGCAGCCTTAGGACTAAAACATGTGAAAGAATAGAAGAATATATGCATTTATGTATGCATTTATGTATGTATGACAAACAAAAGTTTCAGTCGTCATTCTAAGCAGGATATATATATATATATATATATATATATATATATATATATATATATATATATATATATATATATATATATATATATATATATATATATATATATATATATATATATATATATATATATATATAGTTCAAAAACACAATAACAAAAAAACAAAAAAACAACAAGGTGAGGACGTGATATGGATAGTATATATATATATATACGTGTGTATGTACATATGTACGTATTTATAAATAAAATACGGTTGTTTTATGTTACAGACACTGACTCATCTATCTTCGTTTAATATCATTCATGTGGACATAGTTTATCAATCGATATACATACACAAACGCACGCACACATACGCACACACACACACGCACACACATATTCATATTAATATATGTATATGTGTGTGTGTGTGTGCACGTGTGTCCATTTGTACCTATGCATACATAATACATACATACACACACACACACACACACACACACATATATATGTATATATATATATACATGTACATATATGCATGTATATATCAATATTTATATATATATATATATATATATATATATATATATATATATATATATATATATATATATATATATATATATATATATATATATATACATTTATAGAAAAACGAAGACGAAGACGTATATATGTGTGTATCAATATATATGTATATATATATATATACATACGTACATGCATATACAAATTTAAATATGTATATTTGATATGTATATGTATGTATAAAAATTTGATATGTATGTAAATATATGTAAGTATGTGTAAGTATTTGTGTATACGGATGTGTACGTATATATGTTTGTATGCGTATCTATCTGTATGCACATGTATATGTTCATGTATGTACGTACGTATGAATGTATGTATGTATGTATGTATGTATGTTCGCATGTACATAATATACTTGTGTATGTATAAACGTGCATATATTACCCATTGCCCGGAAGTTAACAGTTGACAGGAAGATGGTCAGCACATTTCTCATAAAGTTCGTAAAGAGTGAATTCTCATCGGGGATCGAATAGGGACTGTTATTACAGCTAGTTATGCAAAAAAAAAAAATGGCTATGCCGGTGGATGTGAATGGTTGTGGGATCCAATTCCAATTGGGACTTTGGTAATGTCGAAGTTGTTAACGACTGGTGATAGTGATTGGAGCAATGTTGAATATCCGGGCGTCCCAAATGGATGGAGATGTTGATGATACCATTCATTATGTTGCACATGGCATAGTTGTGTGAATGTTGATGGTGATCATGGATGACTGTAATGGTGGATATATATATATATATATATATATATATATATATATATATATATATATATATATATATATGTATGTGTGTGTGTAATGACATGATAGTAAAGTTTGTACCGGTGAGAATAAGAGGTGCAGCAAAGTTGAACATGGGTAAAAATATGTACGTGTGTGTGTATATGTATATGTATGTATATATATATATATATTTATATATATATATATGCTAATAATATAGCCTGAACAGGATAAGATACCCCTACTTTGCAGAAAAAAGTGTAGCTGGCAGCTTACACTTTTTTCTGCAAAATAGAGTGTCTCATCCTGTTCAGGCTATATTATTAATATATATATATATATATATATATATATATATATATATATATATATATATATATATATATATATATATATATATATATATATATATATATATATATATATATATATATATGTATATATATATATATATATATATATATATATATATATATATATAAAAGAAAAAGGTTGAGTTTAGAACAGTTTTACAATGCGAGGTCCAAAGTTAGATTTCTAATAAAGATTCTTCATATCAAGTTTGTAACTTGCTATTGCAAGTATTTTATTAAAAATATGAAAATTATACAGGTATATACAGGTATTATACAGGTGTATTATGAGCATTTATAGAAGCCACTCCTATATCAACTAAACAAACAATTAAAGATAAAGAAGCGAAGATGTTGAAAGTTTGAGAACATTTTAATCCATGCATACGATCGTAAGAAACATGGAAGACATTAAATGTTTTCATATTTTATGCTTCATCTTTCACATTCTTTCTTATTAATATCCGAAAGGGTTATCCGACACGGACTCAATGCAGGATCTTGTAACAGCATATTTCTTTTTCTGTTACGACTTTTCTGATGTTCCCTTCATTTTTTGCACTGACGAGAATGGTAATATATAATTAAATTTATTAGAATTAATTTAATCTATTCTATCTTTCTTACATGTTAGTGTTACCCCTTGAAACGATCGTATACATGGATTAAAATGTTATTGAACTTTTAACATCTTCTCTTCTACATCTTTAATTGTTTGTTGAGTTGATATAGGACTGCGTTCTATAAATGCACATAATACACCTCATACTTATATATATATATATATATATATATATATATATATATATATATATATATATATATATATATATATATATATATATATATATATATACATATATATATATAAATGCATACATATACACACACACACACACACATATATGTGTGTGTGTGTATGTTTGTGTGTCTGTGTCTGTCCCCCAACAACGCTTGACAGCCGATGTTGGTGTGTTTACGTTTCCGTAACCTAACGGTTCAGCAAAATAGTTCAATAAAATAAGTACTAGGCTTACAAAGAATAAGTCCTGGGGTCGATTTGCTTGACTAAAGGTGGTGCCCTAGCATGGACGTAATCAAATGATTGAAACAAGTAAAAGTGTAAAGGAATGAAGAATATATATATAGTGTTCTGAATTTTTCAAATGGTAAATGTAATTTTATGGACACCCTGTATATAAATATATGCTTGTATATGAACATACATGTACACATACATATAGATGTGCATATACATGTATATATATATACATGTATATATATATATATATATATATATATATATATATATATATATATATATATATATATATATATATACAAGTATATGTATATATATATATACAAGTATATGTATATATATATATACAAGTATATGTATACATTTAAGCGTGTGAGCATGTATGTCCGTATATTTGTGTGTCTTTACATGTGTATGTGTGCATCTATGCATGCCGATATATATAGTGATACATAGATCTTCTTAGTTACAAAGTTAAAATATCTGGAAATTAAATGAGTACTCATAGCGTTTCAGAGCGACATTCCTTATTCGTATACCCATGTTTACATGCAACTTGCAAAATGTTTCATCTAGAGAACAACAAAGCTCCTTTAAGATTCAACAGAGCTTTGGATGGGAGTATGAGAATTGGGGGTTTGTGTTTGAAAGATGATCGTCAATGGCGTCTTGCAAATGCATTAACATGTTTTTATGTTAAATAATATGTAAGACCCAGTTTGAGGTGGTAGTATGTTTGTTAAGGTATTGTTGAAGAGGCCTGGTGAATTATTTATTATGTATCGTGCCTTCAGATATATACGGAGCTGTGAAGTTGATAGAGAATTATGAAAAAGAAAGCAAAAAGTATGTATGAATGTATGTATGTATGCAGATGTGTGTGTGTTCGTATATGTATATTTGTATGTCTCATGTATATATATATGTGTGTGTATGTATATATATATATATATATATATATATATATATATATATATATATGTACGGAGAGAGAGTGATAAAGAGAGAGAGAGGAATAGGTATACTAAATACCGTACAACATAAATTCTTGACTTACTAAAATTATCTTCGCCTCTAGACAGTGCGCCATTGTTACCAAATGTCAATTAAAACCATCTGAAAATAAGAAGGGAAGATAATCTAAAAAAAAGATAAAGAAACAGAATTTTCTAAATTTTCTTAATCTTACATGTCATTGAAGAAAATTATTTCCATGTTATCTGGAGACACGATTACAGACATGGACGCGCATTTCTGTCTCAATAAACTTCATCAACACGACAAATATTCAGCCTTGTCACCTGTAGCCAAGAGACTTAGACTTACTGAAAATGGTTTGTGATGTAATCTCCCTTTCTCATATGGAGTGGGTCATAATAGTCATACAAATTATGACACATATTCTAGAGACGAAGATAAGTTTAATAAATCAGACTTTCTGGTATACCAGTATATAACTATATATATATAACGTTCGTGAAGTTGTGAGTTCGAATCCCGGACCGGGCTGCGTGTTGTGTTCTTGAACAAGACACTTTATTTCACGTTGCTCCAGTTCACTCATCTGTAGAAATGGGTTGCGACGTCACAGGTGCCAAGCTGTATCGGCTGTAACACTGGTGGCGTGGAGAGGGGAGGCCGGTATGCATGTATTCTCAAAGTTTCCACTTCTCATGAGGATTCTAAGACCCCCTAATGGGGGCTTTAACTCCCAAATTTTAGTCATTTTTTATAATCTAAAACTAGGTTAAAGTACTGAATGGATCTTTATGAAATTTGGAAATTATATTCTATGCATAAGGGCCATAACCTCCATGAAAATTCATATATTTTTGCTGTTGATTAAATTTTAACCATAGATATTAGACACAGATGAAGTAATATTTCTAAAATTTTATCTTCTTAGAAGTTAGAAAGACCTCTTCATGGGGACTTAACACCCACAATTTAGTCATTTTATCTAAGCAAAGACGAATTCAGTTGTACTGTTGGAAGCTGTAGGGTCACCCGAGCATAAAAGATGAGCATTATTTGTAATTCAATGGTACAACAGTGTAAGAGTTTGCTTTAAGATATACTTAGATTGTGATTTTTGGAATGTGGTGCATAAATTGTCAAGTAAATGAGAGGCATCTTTGCCTCCACTGATTCAGTTGCAAAGTGTTATTTTGAGTAAAGTTATTTGGTTGCACACCTCCTATGAGTCTTTTTATTATCACTGGGTCACACATACTCCCCCGATGGTAACATTGATTTCAAGGCCTTCCCAGATGAGTGACTGGTTATTGTAAATATATTCTGTCCAGTTACCTATCGGTATAGTGGTCATTTGCAAACTCCAGAGATGACACTTTCATTTCCCCTTAGCCCTCAAGTCACACAGTTGTGAATATTTGAGTTGGGTCACACCCTTCCAATTGCTATAGATTTGTAATGCATCTTATGGCTGTGCCTGTCACCTGTATGGTGAGGAATCCTACAGTGGGGAGTAGTACCGACTAGGGTAGGGTAGCTGACTGCTTATTGTGATCATTCATCTTTTGGTTTCCTGTAGCTTTGCTCTCTTTTACAAACCTAGTGAACATACATATATTTCTTATTTCAAAGAAATTCGAACAATACATATAAGACCCAAGTTCGAAAGATTCTCAACAATTCAACTTCTCTGGTTGACATTAAGACACCCACCCCCAATAGGGGCCTTAACTCCCACAGTTTAGAGCTCCGTGATATCCATTTTTCAAGAGCAAAATCCTTTTAACAAGTTCCGTAGGACTGGAATTTTGGATTCTGCACATAAAGATCAGTAGTATGGGATACACGTGTGATGATTAGAATTTTTTTAGGGTGTGTAAAGAGGGAAAGAACCCTCATCTGCAATTGTGATGAAATTCGAATCATAGATATTCCAGTTCATTAGGGAAAATATAACAGAGAAGTCTAATTCTTCAATTGCATGTAACACGAGCAACGCCGGGTATCTCTGCTAGTACATGTGTGTGTGTGTGTGTGTGTGTGTGTGTGTATATGTATATCTATGTATGCATGTGTGTTTGCGTGTGTGTAGTTAGTTTGTTAGATAGATAGATAGATAGATAGAAAGATAGATAGATAGATAGATAGATAGATAGATAGATAGATTGATTCATTGATGCGTAGCTATGCATGTCTGTGTGGGTAACTTTAGGTATGTTGGTAAGTTGGTGT
>NC_142934.1:70260535-70268035 GCF_046866305.1 Octopus bimaculoides | reverse complement strand
CGCTAAGTTACAGGGACTTAAACACACCACCATCGGTTTCAAGAGATGTTGGTAGGGGGGGGGGGGACAAGCCCAAACACACAAACATATACACAAACATACATATATATATATATACATATATACGATGGGCTTCTTTCAGTTTCCGTCTACCAAATCTACTCACAAGGCTTTGGTCGGCCCGAGACTGTAGTAGAAGGCACAGATGCCACGCAGTGGGAATGAACCCGGAACCATGTGGTTGGTAAGCAAGCTACTTACCACACAGCCACTCCCATGTCAAAACCCTTCTTCAAAACCAATGTCACAAGAGATGATGTTATTTCTTCTCTTACCATCTGCCAGAATCACTGCCACTGCCAACATCATCAACACCAACACTTCCACAACCACCACCACTACCACCATCGCAACTACTGTTACCATTGCCACCCCTAATTTTTCCTGGCATTCATCAGCTTCATTGCTTCCGCCATTTTTATAATCACCGCAATAACCAAAACTCCTCCAGTTCTATTACCACCGACTATACTCTTTTACTCTTTTACCTGTATCAGTCATCTGACTGCGGCCATGCTGGAGCACCGCCTTCAGTCGAGCAAATCGTCCCCAGGACTTATTCTTTGTAAGCCTAGTAATTATTCTATCGGTCTGTTTTGCCGAACCGCTAAGTTACGGAGACGTAAACACACCAGCATCGGTTGTCAAGCGATGTTGGGGGACAAACACAGACACACAAACACACACATATATATATATATATACATATACACATATACGATGGGCTTCTTTCAGTTTCCGTCTACCAAATCCACTCACAAGGCTTTGGTCGGCCCGAGGCTATAGTAGAAGACACACTTGCCCAAGGTGCCACGCAATGGGACTGAACCCGGAACCATGTGGTTGGTAAGCAATCTACTTACCACACATCCACTCCTACTAAGATTACTAAAGTATGCTGATCTTTATCACTGATAGTCATTGCCATCACAGTCAGCAGTGTCATCACAAACATCACTCCTACGTTAGCTCACACTCGGCCACACTTCCATCGACATCGTTATCGTAAACACTATCGGCGCCTTAAGACTCATCACTCAGCTGACCTGACATTCTGTCTTAAAATGAGAAGATACACAGTTCGATGTGTAAAGAGAGAAGAGATGGTCACGGTTACGGTTGTATTGGTGAAAATGACCGGTATTGTGATATGTAGGGTGCAGGCGCACCCTTTTCAGCTCACGGAGGCAGAAAGGTTATAGTGTTTGCTCAAAATCACTCCTTGGACGTTAGGGTACCCTTCGTTGCTTAATATTCACTTCCATCACTTCACATCTGAAACATACTGGATGATAGGTTTTACATGATCGGAGACGGCCTTAATGATCATTGATAACAATACAACTACTATCATTTCCATTTTCACTATTAATGCAGTCATGGTTACCACCATTACCACCACCACCATCACCACAAGCATCAGCATCATCATCAGTACGCCCACTTTTACAACTTTTATAACTATGATGGCTGGCTATTACATCTATCGCCATCGACTGCAGCTGCACCGCCGCCACCATCCTCAACACCAATACCACTACCCCAACAACAATAACAATTGATCAATACCACCATCACTACGACTTTCTCGAACATTAAAACTTCAATACTACAACAGCTATTACCACTACTATCAGGATCATAAGCAGCAACACCACTAACACACACACACACACACACACACACACACACATTGCCACTACTATTACCAAAAAGCCCACCCAAAACACCACGAATATACTACCAACATACTTCATCTCCACCATCCACTTCTGATACTGTTTCCTCTAATCAGCCAAGTCATACCATGCATATATACGTGGTGGCTCACTCGCTAGAAATAGCAGCTAAATGCCTTCAATGTGATGTCGTCCTAAATCGACGGGATAGCTACAACAACGGTATTAATGGCATCTCTTTAGTTATTAAAAATAGCCACAGCTAAATATCAATAACACGAACGTGACAACCATATGACTATCGGCTACCACTACGCTGTATATTACATCACCAGCATCACCATGACTACTCTATACCAACAAACATGACCGGATGGAAAATACCAAGGGAAGCGTTCTACATATTAAATACAAATGCAGATGGGACTCACATATACAATACAGTGGCGCCGAAAATCCTCGATTGATTCGCGTTATCTATGGGATTGGTAAACAACAATGCAATTAGAAGGTGTTTAAAACTTAAGAGCAACGACTAAGGGAGATAACTCTGATAAAATCAATTAATTGAAGTTTTGGTAAATACAAGAAAATGTACTATGGGAGTGGACCTGGTCTAAAGCCAGTTAGTAAAAGCAATGGGAATGTTTCGGTTTTATCATAACTCCTTGGCTAAACATATTCGATTCAGTTAAGAAGACTACTAGTTCATTTATTATCTGCCAATACAAGTTCTCTTATTATCATCTTATCATTTGTACAAGCTGCAAAATACCCAACCAAAGAACTGCCATTTTACCTTCACTATCACCATAAAAACTACCACTACTACTACTACTACTACTACTACTACTACTACTACTATCGTTATTGCAGTCATTGCTACAATTTTCACAATCAGTTCACCAATGGTACTATGACAACACTACCCATCACTGTCACTACCACTTCTGCCACAATCCCCGGTACTACTATCAGTACCATCACCCCCACCAACACCACCACCACCATTACATCTGTCATCATTTCCTATGCTCCATCGTTTCTACTGTCACCAATCCTTACTGTTCTCACTCTCACCAAATTCACTCCTGTTTAACGCACCAGCCTGACTCGACTGGTTTCACTATCACATTCCCGCCACCACTATCAGAATGAACATCACCACCACCCTACCAGCTGCTACTGTGCCATTACCATCATTGTCGCCAACCCTCTCTACTATCATCGTTTACTGTCAAAGCTAAAGCTATCCACCAAAAACAAACAAAGCTGTTCGTATTTTTCCAAAGACACGTGTCTGTTTGTTCATACACATGATATGTGGGTATGTACGTGTGTGTGTGTATGTGTGTGTGTGTGTGTGTCTATAGTAACTTTAGCAATGACAAACATTGACACATGGTAAAAGACCATTCATATTTGCATGCATACACTGAAACAGTAACACACTAATTCGCTCATGCAATAACACACACACTCTCTCTCTCTCTCTCTCACACACACACACACACACACAAACACACAAACACGCACACGCACGGATGCACGCACACATACACACACACACACGATGAATGAATTCGGATATATTTACTAATTCTTTTTCTTCTCATTTCCTTCAACCAATATTAAAATGTAGTAAATGATAGTTTATTTAGTTTTAATATTCAAAATGAATATGATTATGAAATAAGAATACAGAACTCGCTCTCTCTCTCCCTTTCTTTCTCTCTCTTCATCTGTTTGTGTGTGCACGTGCATTATGTGTGTGTATTTTTTCTTTTTGTGTCCATCAAATAAGGCGTCTTAAGGGATATGAATGTAAATAAAGGTTTCAAATTTTGGCAAAGGGCCAGCGGATTTTGAGGGAAGGCGGGGATCGATTACATCGATTTGATTGGTACTTATTTCATCGTCCCCAAAAGGATGGAAAGCAAAGTCAGCCTCGGCTGAATTTGAACTCTGAACGTAATGCCGGAAGAAATACTACTAAGCATTTTTTCCGGTGAGCTAACGGTTCTCCCAGCTTGCTGCTTTATAGATAGCTATAATGATATTTTCTCAATAATTGAATTGTCCTGCTGTCTTCGTGCAAAGAAGTTTGATGTCATAGGCTCGGGAAGATGGCAAGCAGGGCACGTACTTGTACCCACAAGATTTTGGGTGGGGTGGAGTGAGTGTCAATGAAAATGCTTTGAACATCCTCTTGTAAAACTTCGCCGCAGAAACCGGTGGTTCGCAACCATTTTTTTCTTTTTATCTATTGACCACTTTCATTACGATTTTTATTGTGGTGGACCCCAATAACCGTTTTATGTTTAAAAACTAGTTTTATAGATAATTCCTCCAAAATTCCTATTTCGTTTATGACACATTTATTCGTGTAAACCGAACTGTGTAAAACGTCAGAGAAAAAAACCTAGCTCTCTCTTGTAATAAATATATCTAGAGCAAAATTTTCTCATAGACCCATAAAATACTATTCTGGACCCAATTTACTATTTTGCTGGCGTGGACACCCCACCCAAGTCTTATATAGACCCCTAAGTTGTCATATAGAGCCATGTTTGAAAACCATTGGTCTAAACGAAGAGAAACATTTTTGGACTGAACTCAAACATTACTTTTCCATTACTGGATTTAACTGATTCGTTTGACGAACAAATATAATAATAATAATTATTATCATTATACCAGCGTTTGTTTTGATATTGAGATTGAAAAAAATCAACCCTGTTTACATATAGTTTTGACCTGGGTTTGCACCATCACCCCAAGTAAATTTCCTTTTCACTCTTTGGTTGTCGTTTAGACCCAGAACTTTAAACTGGGTCTTTTGTGAAAGCTATCCCAACTATAATCGTCCTGTACTATTGTTTGGATAATAATGCAACTCGGACTACATTTTCCAGTGCATCGATTTTCGCCACCGTTTCTTTAAAATAGTCGAGCGTAATTTGAGGGTGATTCGACTGCTATTTCTCGCAAGATGAGCGATCATGTAACGGCTTTTTCGACAGTTCCAACGAATCGGGTAAATAAATGGAGGTTAACTTTCGTTCTTAGCCATCTTCACAGTAAGTGTAACTCTGGGTGCATTGAAAAGTGTGTAACATACCTACATACTTATTGCCCCACATTTGATGTTAATTTATGAAGGGGGTTGATAAACCTCTGTTCAGTCATGAGTGAGCTTATTCACGATGAAGGCTATTACAACCTGTCATTGTTTCTTTACTTTTTCTAAGCTTCGGATTAGCCCGCATTAA
This sequence comes from Octopus bimaculoides, assembly GCF_046866305.1. Taxonomy (NCBI): domain Eukaryota; kingdom Metazoa; phylum Mollusca; class Cephalopoda; order Octopoda; family Octopodidae; genus Octopus; species Octopus bimaculoides. The sequence goes on along the minus strand of NC_142934.1, from coordinate 70,263,024 downwards.
GCATTGATATGATCAGAATGCGCTCGGGCATAGCCTCCCCGCTTTCTGTATGTATATCTCGGAATGCATAGTCCAATGCATTTCTGTTTCTTAAGACACTGGGAAGTTATTCGAGAAAATGTTTTCTTTTTTCATTTCTCATATCGAGCGTATACGTACATCATTTTAGACGGTAGCGTGTGACTGGGGTAGATTTGGTTGCTATTTCTAGCAAGTTGTGTGGTCTAAGGAACGTTGAAAATAAACGTGTTTCTACTGTTGATTCGTTATAAGAAAATAATCTGAAACACAGACAGACAGCTAGATAGATAGATAGATAGATAGATAGATATCTTTTTATTATAGCCACACAGGGCTAAATACAGAAAATGGACAAATTACAAAGTAGAGCTTTTCTTGGGGGGGGGGATAATTTCGATCAAAAGGGATCGCGGGAAGAAAAGAAAAAAAAATAGATAGAGAGAGAGAGAGAGAGAGAGAGAGAGAGAGAGAGAGAGAGAGAGAGAGAAAGAGAGAGAGAAAGAGAAAATATTCATTTAAAGAATGGTGAAAATAATCTGCGTGAGAAATAGGGTGGTGGAAATTTATCTATTTTTTAAGCGTAATCTTTTTTCTTGCATAATCAATGCTTCATAAGCAAACACATACACACACACACACACACACACACACACACTTACACACACTTATATAAGTATCAGCACACGTATGAATAAGGAACTTCTTGTGCGAGTGTATATGTATAAGCGTATGTATATCCGTGAGTGTGTACTAATGTGTGTATACCAATCATAACAAAAAACGTCTTCGATATTCAATTTAATCTGGTTAGTGATTTGCAACAATTGTGTTGCCATAGAGTTATGTTTTACGGCAGGTCGTGCATCACGTCTCGAGTTGTCGGCATTATGATGTATTGCGACAGTCTGTAATACTGCTCAATCTGATCTAGTAATCTCTCTCTTTCTCTCTCTCTCCCACACTCTCTCACTCCCACACTCTCACTCTCACACACACTCTCTCTCTCTATCTATCTATCTATCTATCTATCTATCTATCTATCTATCTATCTATCTATCTATCTATCTATCCATCCATCCATCTATCTATCTATCTATCTATCTATCTATCTATCTATCTATCTATCTATCCATCCATCCATCCATCCATCTATCTATCTATCTATCTATCTATCTATCTATCTATCTATCTATCTATCTATCTATCTATCTAGCTAGCTAGCTGTCCCTCTCTCTCTCCCTCTTATTTATCTCCTTTTACTTTTCTTTCTCATCATACCTCGATAAACTGAACATATTTAATTTCAGTCATAATACTGAATTTGAACTAAGCAATTATACTCAGGGCTTCCTTATTATACTGGTTCTCAATTTAATATGTAACAGACCCTCAACAAGAAATCTTCAAAGGTAGAGAAATGGTTTTGCTCCTCGTCTGTATATTAGTGAAAAGACCGAATAGGTTTCGCGATCAGTCTTCTTTCTTCAGGATGTTATTGGACAAGTTTAAAAGTTTAAAATCATGTAAATTATTTTAAACACAGCATTCTCTTTCTTTTCAGTATTCTTCACCCAGCAATTTGCCCCCTTCTGACGAGCATTGCACTTGAAGAAACCAATTGTGGTGTTATATGCTGGTTGAGTGTCACTGAGTGTGCTCACCTGCTGAATCTCTTACTCTGGAATAAATATTGCTCAAAAATATACATCGACACTTTAGGTTTATTTCTATATATTACTACCGGCGTTCCATCACTTACGATGAGGTGGGTTGCAGTTGACCTGCTCAACGGAACAACCTGCTCGTGAAATTAACGTTCAAGTGGGTCAGCATTCCACAGGCACATGTACCCTTAACTTTGTTTTCAGGGGGATTCAGCGTGACACAGAATGTGACAAAGCTAGCCCTTTGAAATACAAGTACAACTCATTTTTGCCAGCTGAGTGAACTGGAGCAACGTGAAATAAAGTGTCTTGCTCAAGGACACAACGCGTCGCCGGGAATTGAACTCACGACCTTACGATCGTGAGCCGAATACCCTAACCACTTAGTCACGCGCCTTCACTCTATATATAATATGACTTTAACATCACGTGATCGTTGTTTCTGAGTATGCGTATTAAATGTATAACAAATCATAGCCAGGTTATATCATGACTCTACAAGAAGAATATTATTACAAAGGAAACTTGCAACCTTTACTACACACGCAGAGAATCACACACACAGAATCGCACACACAGAATCGCACACACATATGCTTACACTTAGATATTCACAGGGACACATGTACTTTCACATCATTCTCAACAGTTTCATGATAGTTAAACAACCCTAATGAACCATCAGACGATATATGACCGATGACATTCTATGAACGTACATCGACTCACATGAATTTCCAGGAAGCACAAAAGCTTATCTATAATTTACCATGAATCCGGGGGGAAAGGATGAGGATGCATTAC
>NC_142934.1:70223035-70255535 GCF_046866305.1 Octopus bimaculoides | reverse complement strand
GTTTTATAATATCGAGTTGGTCACTGTTGAAATGCCATTGTGTGTACCTTTACTCGGTCAGAGTTGACGCATGAAGGAACACGACAACCGCTACAATATGTATCAATAAGTGTTATGTCCTGTCTTTCTTACACATTTCTCTGTGTTTTCATTAAATTTAAGTTCAAATGCTCTTCTAACCGTGACAATCCCATCTTTCCTTCATGCATAATGAATCTCGGATATATTATTCAATATAACTCTACTTTTTCTTAAGACGGTAAGGTGTAATTTAAGGAAGATATGGCTACGGTTCCAAGTAAATCGTGTAACCGCATGGAAGCTTCCTTGTACGTCCATTGAAATTGAAATTTTACACTAAGACGTTTGTTTTTTTTAAATTTTATTTTATCTGAAATCAAAATCTGATTAAGTAAATTGTGAAATGCTTGAACCTCTCAACATCTATCCTCCTTCAATAATTGTACAATCAAGCACTTAAAAAATCAATGTAAACTGTAGTAATATTATTTGTTTTTCTTTATATTCTTTTAAGAATGGTGAATTTTTATACCCAGTACGTTAAGCTTGTAAGATCAATGAATTTGGTTTGGAATAGTTTTATTTGAGAATTATCAGTTACGAAGTTGTATTCAGACTTAAGCGGAGTATTTTAAGCTTAAAAAAAACTCCTATTTATCTGTTTGTTCAACTTTAGTCCCGTGTTCTATACATTTCAGTGGCGATCTTTACAGCCATCTTCACTGACCCGTTGAAGCCAGCCGTATTAACACCCTTATAGGTCTCGGGCAAAGTATCACTATTGAGACCTTGCATACGTGTCCACAGCTTATATACATCACATTGGGCTACTAGGACCAGTATCTCAAGTCTTAATGTGATACTGCCGATGATAGTCGAGTGTCTACACTTATAAGTGACGGGCGATTCTTTTGAAGGCTTAGTGAAAGGACGCGATGGAGATAGCATAATTGGCCCTTGTACTGAGATTCGAGTGACGATAACTTTCTCAGGAAGTTATCCATAGAACAGAGACCTAACCTAAATGCTTGCATCAGCATGAGCTCCGCTATAGGCACTCAAGCACTCAAGCACCAGATGATGGTCTTCAACTTGGCGACATATAAACTCTTAAACCTAATATCAATAACTAACCGAAGGTTTTCAAACAGTAGTGTGCTGTCTTCCACATTTCGTTCTAAAGACTTAGAGGAATTGGAGCCTATAGTAAAACCACTTGTTCGTGGTAGTGTATAGAGAGATCGAACCTCATACCAGGTTGTTGTGAGGTGAAATTTTTAATCTTACAGCCATGTCTACGAATCGTCAATCGTTCTCGTGGTAATTTGAGAAAGTATCATTCCATTAGTTTAGGTTCGCTTTTCTTAAAGGTTAGTATCATTTATAGGCTTAACCGTGTTTGTTAATTTTTAATAACCAGGTATATAATCGTTTGGCTTCATTGAATCGAACCAGTGTTTCATTTGTGCTTATTTTGTCGAAAGCCAGAAGGCTGGGAAGGCAAACTTATATCTAGAGAATAAGAATTAAGAATAGCGACGTACAAAGTTAAATACAGCAAGGCATCTACCACGGCGCTCTACTGTTTCAATATACTACATCACTAATTAATTCAATTAGGTTTAAGACGAGCTGATGAGGGCGCCTTTATGTCAGCATCCGAGCAGATACAAATACTAATAAAATATGTGTCGATATATATTTATACTCATTTACAAGCACCCTACCAGTTCAGAGAAGAAAAAAAAGGTATTGGATAAATGACCCATTACCTCTCCACCCATTTTCCTTCTCTACCTCCTTCTCTTCTTTCTTCTCCTTCTCCTCCTACTTCTGCTGTTCCTGTTGCTACCGCTGCTGCGTTAGCAACATAATATCTTTGGACCCTTACCCGCCTTTCTCTAGCACATAGATGCAATACAAACGCATAAACAGAAGTGTACTAACGCATGCACATAAACTACATGCAGACGCGCAAAAACACTCACAAACATATTCGCATGTACGCACAACAGCGCGCGCGCTAGCTAACTTCCCTACCTTAACTTTCATGTCATTTCTCGACAAACCTAGACTATGCAACAGATGGTATTGACGTTTTACAAAGCTTTACATAGGACGTAGGTTGGGGGTCGAATTAGGTTAAGGGCAATGTCTCCATGTGTTCTCTCACATGGACTTCCAGATATATGAACACTAGAATTCTTGTTTAAGTGTCTGCCTCTGTGAGTGTGTGTGTGTGTGTGTGTGTGTGTGTGTGTGTGTGTGTGTGTGTGTGTGTGCGTGTGTGTGTGTTTGTGTGCGTGTGTGTGTGTAAATATTATATATATTTATATACGGACGGACATATATACATACACGTGTAAATACATAAAAATGTGTGTACATTCATTACACACACATACACACACACACATGCACACACATGCACATATATACCCATATGCACATTATTTAAACAAGTAATCAATGTATGTGTGTATGCATGTATGTATGTATATATATATATATATATATGTATGTATGTATGTATGTATGTATGTATATATATATATATATATATATATATATATATATATATATATATATATATATATATATATATATATATATATATATATATATATATATATACAAACATATGTTTGCATAGGTGTGTGTGTATGTGTGTATGAGCGTGTACGTATTTCTATTCGGATGTATAAACGTTCAGACCTAAAAGTATATTTGTGTATATACACACACACGCTCACACGCAAATGCATACATTCTCACAATAATGGCGAATTAATGTATGCATATTGCTATACAAAATATAGTGTTGATTTATTGAACCCCATTCGAGGGAAAAGTAAATACATGCCTCTTGGCGACTGCGACCAACTCCAAATGAAAAGAGGAGCGAGCATCAGAAATCGTGGAATCTGAGAAATTGGCATAACATTGAGAAAAGTTTGATGTTTTGGCGATAACGGGTGCTGTGGACACGTGTCTCTGCCTCAGTAGACATTATCAGCATGCCACTTGGCATCCCTCGAGTCCACACACGCACTCACACACACATACACACACGAGAAGAATAGGTATGTGTATGTGTGCGTACGGATGTGTTTCTGTGCGTATATATACGTGGGAAATTTCACTGGTGACTGTTGGTGCTGCCACCTACATTTGCTTTCGGAGTAAGAGGGGGGGGGGGCAGAGAACGAGAGTTTACTAAAAAATCGAAGAGAGGGTGAAGATTTCCTTTAAGGGGAGAGACCAGTTTCATAGTTTATATATCTTAATTATTATTAAGAGAGGCCATGTTTATTCGTGAGAGAGCGTATGAAATAATATCCCCATCTAAGTTTCCTAGTAGTTGTAGAAAGCGCCATTTCGCCCTTCCTCAGTACATATATGTGTGTGATTGTGTGTGTGTGTGTGTGTGTGTGTGTGTGTGTGTGTGTGTGTCCGAGTGTGTGTGTGTGTCCGAGTGTGTATGTAGATACATAAATAAAGAGAACATAATTCAAAATACCCGAAACATGTATACTATAGGTTCTACAGTTAGTTATTTGAAAACTTTACCTTAGAATGTTGATATCAAAACATCCTAGTCTATTTAATTAATCAGAAATATGACTGTGAACATCTAAATGATAATTCTGGGTATGATTAGCCACACGTAAAAACCGACACGTATACACACAGATACACACACGCATCACACACATGCACACACACACGCACACACACGCGCACACTCACACACACTCGATCACACACACGCGTCGAGAGTCACTGCAATTTCGCCACTGGAAGATTAAAAATAAGTTTTACGACGTAAAACGCGGTGTTATGGAGCAAAACTGGGACAAAACTGGGATCGATCTAATCGTCTGGCTCCCTCCTCCAAAATTTCGGGCCTTGTGCCTAGAGTAGAAAAGAAGTGCAGGAGTGGCTGTGTGGTAAGTAGCTTGCTTACGAACTACATGGTTCCGGGTTCAGTCCCACTGCGTGGCACCTTGGGCAAGTGCCTTCTACTATAGCCTCGGGCCGACCAAAGCCTTGTGAGTGGATTTGGTAGACGGAAACTGTGTGTGTGTGTGTGTGTTTGTCCACCCACCATCGCTTGACAACCGATGCTGGTGTGCTTACGTCCCCGTAACTTAGTGGTTCGGCAAGAGAACCGATAGAATAAGTACTAGGCTTCCAAAGAATAAGTCCTGGGGTCTATTTTCTCAACTAAAGGCGGTGCTCCAGCATGGCCGCAGTCAAATGACTGAAACAAATGAGAGTAAAAGAGTAACATTGAATACTTTATGGTCAGAACGATAAACGCGTGAAAGAGCAATAGGGAATTATATGGGAATCAGCAGGATCTGGTTGTATGAAAAGGGAGTGAGAAGGCTAAAAATTATACGCGTGCACGCACATATGCATATATGTATGTATATGTACATTGGAGTGTTTGCAAATATATTACATGGAAGCTTGCAAAACATTCAGCCTAACTGCAAAATAATTTTACTTGTGTTTATACCCGGCTTTAGCCAACACCCGCTACTTGAAAAAAAAAATGTGGCAACAGTTAACTTCATATTCATCAATCAGGCTGATATTTAGACGCTACATCGATTTGTTGATCAAAGGTAATACACAGACAACTAAACAGACTGTATTGTAGCATTACTGGCGCAGTTTTGACACATTTCATGTACACAAAATTCTATGTAAGGCTTTTTACGTCATGATTATGCAATAGTTCACCATATGAAAGCTTATTTCATGATTATAACTTATGAATCTCCTTCAAACGCATTTATTCATAACCTAAAATCATATTTATATATCAAAATAGTTAATGCTTATTTTATTGATCTAGTAAATACACAAGTGATTTTTTTTTTTTTACGTAAGATTTGAACTCAGTCTGTAAAGGGAGGTTAGCAAATGCTACAAACTACTTAAACAAATTCAGCCAACCATCGTCCGATATACAATCTGATCTTCGAAAGCGGTATGGCATTGTTATTAAATCTACTCCCAATCACAATATATATATTATATAGGTCAGCTGATATACATTTGTATATACATCTTTACAAACGAAACCTTTATGGACAACTGTTTCTGTATGCAAATTAGAAATTCATCTGCTTACCTGCTGCACCTGAATATTTTAGTAAGTTTGTAAATAGCATTCTCGAAAAACAGTGGTTGTCATATAAAAAAAAAAAAAGGTGACCATAGGCACAGGAGTGGCTGTGTGGTAAGAAGTTTGCTTCCCAACCACATGGTTCCGGGTTCAGTCCCACCGGGTAGCACCTTTGGCAAGTATCTTCTTCTATAGCCTCCGCCCGAAAAAAGCCTTGTGAGTGGATTTGGTTGACGGAAATTGAAATAAACTCATCGTATAAATATATATATATATATGTGTGTGTGTGTGTGTGTGTGTGTTTGTACATCTGTGTTTGTCTCCCCACCATCATTTGACAACCGATGTTGGTGTGTTTACGTCCCTGTAACTTGGCGCTTCGGCAAAAGAGACCGATAGAATAAGTCCTGGGAGTCGATTTGTTCGCCTAAAGGTGGTGCACCAAATGACAGAAACATGTAAATAGCTAATAGCATTAGGCAAATTTCGTCAGTAAGTGTAACATAAGAACTATGTAAGACTTTTCTAAAGTTCTCCAGTTCTATACCGTTGCTGTTATCTGAATTCCTGGAATTAATCGTATTTTTTTTCTATTGGAAACCTGCGTCTCATTTTTAGAAACAATTCAAATAATTGATAATCTACAAATTACATTGGGTGACCCCCTCCCCCATTCGGTCATGAATGACTATGGGATTGCACCTAGAAATTTACCCTCCGAGGCACAAGTCCGGACAAGGTTGCTTATGGAAGACCATGCATACCAGCCACCTTTCTCCACGCCACCGATAGTATCCAAGACAAAAACCTATACAGCTTCGCACCAGTGACGCCAGTGACGTCGCAACGCATTTCTACAGCTGAGTGAACTGGAGCAACGTGAAATAAAGTGTTTTGCTCAAGAACACAACACGCAGCCCGGTCCGGGAATCGAACTCACAACCTCACGATCATAAGCTCGACGCTCTAGCCAGTGAGCCATATGCCTTCACAAATTAAATACATACATAATAGGCGCAGGTGTGGCTGTGTGGTAAGTAGCTTGCTTACCAGCCACATGGTTCCGGGTTCAGTCTCGCTGCGTGGCATTTTGGGCAAGTGTCTTCTACTATAGCCTCGGGCCGACCAAAGCCTTGTGAGTGGATTTGGTAAACGGAAACTGAAAGAAGCCCATCGTATATATGTATATATATGTATGTGTGTTTGTCTCCTCACCATCGCTTGACAACCGATGCTTGTGTGTTTACGTCCCTGTAACGTAGCGGTTCGGCAAAAAGAGAACGATAGAATAAGTACTAGGCTTACAAAGAATAAGTCCTGGGGTCGATTTTCTGCGGTCAAATGGCCGCAGTCAAATGACTGAAACAAGTAAAATGGTAAAAGAGTAAAGAGTAATAATATATACGTAAATATACATATAGAAACACCTCTGTTTCTCTCTCTCTCCCTCTCTCTCTCTCTGTCTCTCTCTCACTCTCTCTAAATATATATATATATATATATATATATATATATATATATATATATATATATATATATGTGTGTGTATGTATGTATTATGTACGTATGAGATGGTTTGTGATAAACACCGTCAATTTTTACAATTCTGTAGATAATAATAATAGTATTTCATACGCTTAAAATTTTAAGCGATTAAAACAGTCTAATAATGGGGCATATAAACCTTCGACGGAAAACAGTAGTTTTTCCCGTACGCGTGGGAAAACCCTACTTCTTTTTTACGTGGACAGATTCTATGCTCCATTATTAGACTATTTTCTTTAGTCGCTGCACGGTGATTGCTTATAAGCTGTAAGCTTATAAAATACTATTGGCATGGCAATCATATTCGCTATCTGAAGTGTCTATATATATATATATATATATATATATATATATATATATATATATATATATATATATATATATATATAAGCGCAGGAGTGGGTGTGCGGTAAGTAGCTTGCGTGGCACCTTGGGAAAGTGTCTTCTACTATAGCCTCGGGCCGACCAAAGCCTTGTGAGTGGATTTGGTAGACGGAAACTGAAAGAAGACCGTCGTATATATGTGTATATATATATATATATATATATATATATATATATATATATATATATATATATATATATATATATATATATATATAAACAAATAGTAAATGAGTATATGCATATATACGTACAGGTATGTGCATACCGACATCCACCTTTATGTATAGGTGCATATCTGGGTACAGGACATTGCAAACAAAACGTAGACGAGAAAATACACAAGCCACATAGAGAACATTCTTCTTCATCAGCTACCCCCGTTTTAACACTGGCGTTTCGAAGAGCTCGGCAGGACGCATCGCTAAAACGGCTCTTCCCATGGACCGCAAATTAAATTTGTATACACAAATTAAACCTTGCGGTGGAGGAATGTAGTGACGGGCAAAAAAACAAGACAGGAAAACAAACAGAAAAGGCTATATGGCCAGACGGGAAAATTTATGTGTATGAACGCTGTGAGGCACGAACTTGAAAGTGGGGACGAAGTAAGTATATGTGTGTGTGTGTGTGTGTGTGTGTGTGTGTGTCTGTGTTTGTCCTCCAACATCGCTTGACAACCGATGCTGGTGTGTTTATGTCTCTGTAACTTAGCGGTTCGGCAAAAACAGACCGATAGAATAAGTACTAGGCTTACAAAGAATAAGTCCTGGGGTCGATTTGCTCGACTAATGGCGGTGCTCCAGCATGGCCACAGTCAAATGACTGAAACAAGTAAAAGAGTAAAGTGAGTATATATATATATATATATAATGAATACATCTATGGTAAGCTAATGTGCAACTTGCAGTTCTTGTATCCTCGACCTAGATTCCCATGTGTACGTATTCTGTTATCATAGTTGCTGTTATTTATGTGGCAAAAGATTTACATAAAAGCCCGGAGACGGCGACATATTCGAAGAAAGAGCAAAGCAAACTGCATCCTAACCTCCAAATCTAAAGTTGTTAATGGTACAATAAAGAGTTGTAAAACATTCCAAAGATTCTCAGTTTTAATTTTATGAATTGAAGTCACACATAGTCCCCGATATACATATGACATACACCTTCACTCGTATATAAAGATTAATGATATACACTCGTATTACTAAAAAAACATGTACACCTACTACATAAATGTAAGTATATCCGCATACTCATCAACTTATATGCTCACATTATTCGGCCGACATTCAGAAATCCGTGAAGTTGTCTTCAGTCCAACAGAGCTTTGTCACTTTGTTATTAACTCGTTTACGTCCTTCGAAGAATGTAGATACGAATAAGAATTACGAACACTTTTCAGAAAAAGACTTTCACATTCATTGTAACTAGCTACATACATAAATATATACATACATACATACATACGCATGTATACATGCATACATACATACATACATAAATACGCATGCATACATACATACATAAATGCATGCATATATACATACATAAATGCATGCATATATACATACATACATGCATACATGCATGCATACATGCATACATACATACAAAAATACGATTTTTCGAGCATACATCTATATCCTGACCCGGTCATTTAGTTAGCTAACCATCAAACCAGAGCAAGCAATTCACATATTATATATATTATATATGTACGCGCGCATGCGCGTGTACGTGTGTATTTCTTTGTGCGTGTGTATGTATGCTTGTATGCATGCGTGCACACACACACACACTCGCATACACACACACACACACAATCACGCGCACACACACACACACACACACACACACACACACACACACACACACAGATAGCCGCAGCCAGAGAGCGACAATAACACACACGCGCACAGTTGGAATCGCACGGACACAGCTGATGTTGTTAATCCGACCACGAAACGAAATTAGGTCTTACCCCCTTTTGAAAATGGTGTGCAATGGGCGGGTGAGTTTTAAACGTTCAAAATGCTGGTCGTGTGTCACTTATCCAAGTTGGCTGACTGCCCAGCACGTGGGCGTCTCCTTCTCTGAAATAACAAAAACCAATAACAAAAATTACCCTGGTTTCAAATCTCAGATCCCTTAAGTTTCGCCATCCATTTCACATCCGTCGTGCCTTCAACTTATTCACCCTAAAAGGTTGGGGAAAGTGTGCTGTAGTGTATTATTTTGTTCTTTTGTATTATTTTGTTCTTTTGTATTATTTTGTTCTTGTTTTCTTTTTTTTTTTGTAGATATGTGTGGATTGAGGTAACGGGGGGAAAGGGGGATCGTGTACACGTAGACATGGACAGCTACAGATTGACAAACTAAAATACATACATATTTATAAGGTCACACACGCATACGCGCTGTTAGAAGACAAACTCCTCTACCCCACTAAAAAAAAACACCCGTGAATGCCTTATCTTAAACCCGCTAATACAGTAAATCAATAAAACAGCGCCGCTTTTAAAATATGAATAAGGCGTTCTTGTTAAGGTGTGTGTAGGGAACTGGAAGCTAAGTAGATAAATGAATAGATAAATAAATAAATAAATAAAATAATAAATACATGAAGAGGTTTGAAAATTTGGGGTTGTCTTATTACTAGTAAAGTTTAGCTTTGTAGAAAACAGGAAGGAAAAAGGTAGATAATGATGAGGCGGGGAATATAGAGACAAGTAGGGGGGGGGGAAGAAGGTAGGCACAGGAAAAAAATTTGAAGGAGGTGAGAATGAAAGAAGTAGAAAAGAAAGAATAGAGTTAAATGCTGGAGATGGCGGAGGAAGGAGCAGAAGGAGGGGGTGTATAGTTGGGGGTAGCAATTAGAAGCAGATTTGATATGAAGAGAATGAATCAATAGGAAGGAAAAGAAAATGAAGAAAAGAAGGGAGGTGTGTCTAGAAACAAATATGGCCTGCTGTTGTTAGTACTGTTTAAAGAATGTAAATCCGAACTGATCATTGAGATTCAACGTGGTCTTGCAAACTGCTGGAAATAATAGCCAAATATCCCTTCGGACTCAACGACCGCATACACTGATCAATGTAGCCCTTGAGACATACAAAAGAACGATGGTCATGGCTGAAATGTCTGTAACTATAGGTGTGCTTCACCAAGGCTAAACAACAACAATGATAAGTCAATCTTAATGACGTATGATTTAAAAGATTTGTTAGCAGATGGCTATCTCTACCCATATTCGATAGGTCGTGAATGAAATACAATAAAAGTATAACTAATATTAATGATTTTAAGTTTGGCCCAAAGCCAGCTGTTTTGAGGGAATGCGGCCAAATTGTTTACATCGGTCCCAGTACTCGATTGGCAGTTTATTTTATCAATCTCCGATAGTATGAAAGGCGAAGTCGATCGACCTCAACAGCATTTGAACTTAGAACATAAAGTGCTGGAAGAAATGCTGCCTAGCGTTTTGTCCGAAGCTCTACCGATTCTGCTAATAATAATAATAATGATCCCTTCTACTATAAGCACAAGACCTGACATTTGGGGAAAGGGGTAACTAGTACTTAGATAATCGACCCCCGAAAGGTTGAAAGGCAAAGTTGGCTTCGGCGTAATTTGAACTTAAAACCTAAAGACGGACGAAATGCTGCATTGCATTTTGCACGACCTGCTAACGATTCTGCTAGCTCGCCGCTTTGAACCAGCTAACAACTGTTTCAAATTTTGGCAAAAAGTAAGGGGAAGAGTGTTTGTCGATTACATAGAATTCAGCGCTTAACTGGTACTTTTATTGACCACGGCGGGAATGAAAAGCTGAGAGAGAGAGTATGTCTGTGTGTGAGAGAGAGAGAGAGAGAGAGTGTGTGTGTGTGTGTGTGTGTGTGTGTGTGTGTGTGAAAGAAAAAAAAAACACACACACACACGAATGGAAGGTGATCGAAATTGCAAGGAAGCTTCGCATAATATGTATTATTTTTTTTACTTCAATTACTCTGTTGACTCTGGAAAGCTCTCTCTCTCTCTCTCTCATTTTCACTGCAAAGTTAATAGAGTTCCATTTTCTTCCTCTTCTGACCCTAAAATAAAAACACCAAAGTAAACTGGTTCCTACACATTTTTCTTCCTCGTTAATCATCTTTGTAACACTGAACAAAAATCAATTAGCGAATAAGCAATAAAAAGATGTAGAAATTCTGGTATCACATTTAGTACCGTATCTCTCCTTTTCTCTCAACAATAGTATATATATATATATATATATATATATATATATATATATATATATATATATATATATATATATATATATATATATATATATATATATATATATATATATATATATTACTTTAGACAAAAAGATCAGTTTTGGATAGAAGAAAATGTAGCTGATTAATGCTACACATTTACACTCTCTCATTACTTTTATTAATTCTGCAATGATAAAAATCTGAAGTCGACCCTGTCGTGATTAAAAGTGGAAAATGATTTGAGTGAAACTAAATTTCTGTAATATAAATTTTTATTGTTATTTTTGTTGTTCTTTAGCATCGAGCATCCATGCCACATGGGTAGTCGATCAAATGACTTGGTACAAAGCACTAATAGTATATTGTTTCAGAAATACCATGCTAATATCTAATGTACTGTAAACAGGAGTCTCCAATCACCAGGCCGCACAGACAGAATACGTTTTGAAATTTTATGCCTATCGTATTCACTATCGCAGTCAGCAAGTTATTTTTTGCATTACATATGTATTACAGTGAAAATGTGAGAGTTAGAATGGTCAATGTAGAAGCATGTACTAGTGCTCAAATGCCTGGAACTTAAACACCGAAGTATTTATCGAGGAGCAGATCCACGGGATAAAGAGCGGTTATAAGAGAAGTTCATCCAGGTGAGCTGATATCGAAATACAAGTGATGTAAAAAACACGATTAGGCTTGTTATAAATGGATATGGTTATATATATATATACACTCGAAATGAGGAGGAGATGGACAGCTGGCAACTGATGAAGGGTCGTTCTTTATGTTACTTGTCCTGTTTTCCATTTGCTTTTCTCGTTGCTGATGTATTCAACTCTTTTGTTTTGGTATTTCACGTTGTTTACAGTTTGTAACATCATGTACCCATACATGCATATATATATATATACATATATATATATATATATATATATATATATATATATATATATATATATATATATATATATATATATATATATATATATATATATATATATATATATATATATATATATATATATATATATATATATGTGTGTGTGTGTGTGTGTGTGTGTATACATATATATATTTTATTCATTTATATATATGTATATATATATATGTGTGTGTGTGTGTGTGTCTATATCTACATAGATACACTTATATATATAGTGGATGGATTTGGTGGCCGGAATATATAAGTATGTATGTGTATATGTATGTATGTATTATGTATGTATATATGTATGAAAGTATGAATGTAGGTACGTATGTATGCATGTGGACGTAACTTTGTGGTTGTGCTTGTCACCTACTACTGCGTGACAAAGAGTGTTGATTTGTTTATGTTCCCCACTGTCCAGTGATTCGCTAAAAGGAGAACACTAAAGTAAGTGCCCCAGAATAGCTGCAGTCTACTGACTGAAACAGGTAACAGTGATATGAGTAAAAGAATACATACATACACGCTTACATACAAACATACTTACATACATCCATACTTACATACTTACATAAAAGCAATTAAGTAACAAGGTTGTCTAGGTATCAGTGCATTACGGCCGTTTCAAGCGGCTCCATTTAATCATTCATTGAAAATATAACATCAATTTGAAATAAACTGCTCTCCTCGGAAGCATTCGACCATATAGATTTCCAGCATGCAGGATACACTATTATATTTTTTAGTCATCACTTCTAGAGGACCACAATAATTACATTCCGTCTCTTTGCTATTTTTGTGGCAGAATGAATTTAGGGGAAAAATACTTAAAGCTTACTATAATTTAGAGTCGCGTACATACATACATATATGCACGCCTGTACAGAACGAGAAGCGAAAGGAGAAAGAGAGAGAGAGAGAGAGTGAGAGAGAGAGAGAGAGAGAGAAGTGCCTTAAATTATCAATCCAGTGAAGGTATAGTTTCTCTTTATTTAATTTTCTTCTCTCTTTCTCGCTCTCAGTCATTCGACCACGCAAACAACCTAGGAAAGATGCATTCACATCGCTTCATAACTCGACTAATCCTTTCAGCTCCCCTACTTTGAGGACGCGACAAGAAAGAGAAATAGAGAAACAAATGTTTCGACAGATGAATAGACATAGATACATAGATAGAAGACAGAAGCTACACTGCTGCAAATTAATGGATGAATTTATAGTTAAGATAGCTGTGTTATAAGAAGGAGTGGTATCATGCTGGAAAGGAGGAATGGTACCCATTAGTGGCAGATTGATTGTCAAAGCTGCACGAGATAAATTTAACAGTTTTATCAGTATTGGCATATTTAAACTTGATCTGTTCTGTCATGGACAGATTTTGTCTCTGTTTGCATGTATTATAGAACAGCATCACCTCTTCCAATTAAGTACAACCTTATATCATTAATCTGGTGGATTAACCCGCAGCTTAATTTTGCTTTGTGCACAACTGCAGTCCGTTAATTAAGTGCCTTTGATAAAGGAAGATACCTGCAGTGAATGTGGACAAGCAGCAAATGCAGCATACATACATACATACATACATACATACATACACACATACATACATACACACATACATACATACATACATACATATATACATACGTACATACATATAAACATACGTTCATACATACATACATATATACATAAGTACGTACGTACGTACGTACATACATGAATCCGTGCATACATGCATATATACAGACATACATGTATGTATACATACATATATGTATTCCTATATATGTGTGTATGTGTGTGTAGGGAGAGAGAGATAATGCAATATATGTGTGTGTATATGTTTATATATGCGTGTGAGAGTGCTGGCTTAAGTATATATCAACTGGTGAGTGCATATGTATCTGTGCATATACGTGTGTGTATACGTACATACACACAAACGCATATATATATATATATATATATATATATATATATATATATATGTGTGTGTGTGTGTGTGTGTGTGTGTGTGTGTGTGTGTGTGTGTGTGTTTGTGTGTGTAAATATATAAAAACAAAAAGATAAAGAGAGCAAAGGTAAGGTTGAAGAATTTTATGGATAGAGTCTTACAGCTGTTTCTGGGAAGATCCAGTACTTCCCTTCATCGGAGACAGAAAAAATAAAGTAATCTATTATTATATCCATAGGCGGATATTTTTAGTATGAAGTGGTAAAGAGTGTGATGTGCTGAAAAAAGAGAGAACAGTACTTGAAGTGTACTTTCATTCCAGTGGTAAATATCCGTGTAGAAATTCGTGCAAAGTAATCCTTGTATGAATAATCCGGAAATTTATGTTGGAACGAGAGTTGATATAGCATAGATAGCAGAGGTATATATATTCCATATTGCGATAGAATTTTGCTTGTTTACTTGAAGAATGTTCAAGTCAAGTGAAAAGTTAGCGGTAATTAGGTCAAGTCAAGAAGATAGAATGTGAAAGGGGATAGAGGAGATATAGAGGCGGAGGAAGGTAGCGGTATATTTATGGTCAGTTGGTCTTGACAGGGTAGAGGAGAAGAGCATATAGAGTGAAGGAGGAATAGGGGGCTGAGGTTAAAAGGTCTAGTGAGTAGGAAGGAATGCGTGTGTGTAGTATATAGGTGGTGGGGGTATGAGTGATAAACTAAGGACAGAGATAAAGGAGGGGGATGGGTGGGAAAGTTAGTTAGTAGTATCATATTTTAGGATGCTGCCAAGCCTATTTATAGACGGTGGAAAGGGATTCAAAAAAGTGACGTAGTCTATTTGTGTAGGTGGTGTTCTTGTGAAATTGAGAATATGAGAAATAGATTTGGTGGTACATGTGTGGTGAGATGATCGAAAGGAAATAATCCTATTCAAAAGGATGGTGAAAGATGGATGTTTTTGCCAGGTTGAATAGGTTGCCTGTGGGGAGTTGTGTTATTATGTTGCGTGATCATTTGTGCAATTTTGCTTGTGATAGAACCTGAATGTGTGGAAAGAGCAGTGGTTGCAGTTGCTAAACGCTTCATTATATCGATTAAGTAGAGTGGGAAAATTGTATTTTAAAATATGGAACGCCTCCGTTAGGCAAAGCTTGCAATTGGAGCGCTGGCCCTGGTATGGAGTTCCAGAGACTAGGATGGACCATTTTAAGGTGTATTGGGTATTTTTGTTTTTGAGGTGATGAATATGATTGGCTAATGTTGTAGATTTACTGTGTTTGTCGTATCTAAAAGAGTGCATGTGGGCTGCGTAGCAAAATTCTACCGCAATATGGAATATATATACCTCTGCTATCTATGCTATATCAACTCTCGTTCCAACATAAATTTCCGGATTATTCACACAAGGATTACTTTGCACGAATTTCTACACGGATATTTACCACTGGAATGAAAGTACACTTCAAGTACTGTTCTCTCTTTTTTCAGCACATCACACTCTTTACCACTTCATACTAAAAATATCCGCCTATGGATATAATAATAGATTACTTTATTTTTTCTGTCTCCGATGAAGGGAAGTACTGGATCTCCCCAGAAACAGCTGTAAGACTCTATCCATAAAATTCTTCAACCTTACCTTTGCTCTCTTTATCTTTTTGTTTTTATATATTTACATATACACACGCTAATACACGACTTATAATACCCAATCCTGTTCATACAACGACTGGGGCAAACTAATCGGTATACAGCACTTACTCGGTATTACCTGTATCCTCCGGGGTTTGGTTAAATCCAATACCCTCCTCAACCTTATATATATATATATATATATATATATATATATGCATACACACAAATATGTACATATATATGTATGTATTTATACATATACAAATATGAACACACATACGTCATCCATACATTTGCTCATGGAAATGTTTGGTTCAAAATGTGTTAGCAGGGACATATTGGAGCGCGTATGGAGTATCCTTTCCAAGACTCCGATCCATGTACGGCTGTAGAGGACATATTAGTTGACCATCAAGCAAGTCTACCCTCTTCTTGCATATTGTGCAGTCCAAAAGAATGCAAGGATCCATATTGCTTGACACCAGTGTACATAACAAAATTATAGTTTTTAAAATGATCACGGAATTTTGCACGAGGTTTACTAGTATTTGTTAATATGTACGACGTAAATAGAGAGACTACGTTACCAAATTGCAGTGTCGTTCCGTTTAATCGATTGACCGACATGACATCATGTAATGAGCACACACTCGGTGTCTTTAATTCAGACTTTAAGCTAACAGCTGGTCCAAAATGCGCGTGCGTTATCATATTATCTCGAGAACTCTTCAGATAATGTGATAACTCATTGTAACACAGGACCAGCTGTAAGGCTCAAACTTGAATAAATAATGAATATATACGCTACATTTAAAATGTATGGGGTGCAGCATCTTATTATTTTACCATATGTGTGTGTGTGTGTGTGTGCGCGTGCGTGCGCATGCGTTCTGTTTGTGATAAGAAGTTCCCTTCCCAACTAACCACATGGTTCTCGGGTCAATTCCACTGCACGGCACCTTGGTTAAGTGTCTTCTACTACAAACCTGGGCCAACTAAAGCCTTGTGAGTTGATTTGGTAGACAGAAGAATCTAAAAGAAGATCGTCGTATACACACACACACACACACACACATACACACATACACACACACACACACACACACACACACACACACACACACACACACACACACACATATATATATATATATATCGATATATTATAAATTAACTACCAACAAAAATAATTGGTAAGCTAACTCAAAAATTCATCACCAAAATAGCAGAAAAAAACGACAGTGAAGGTATATATATATGTATGCATGTATGCATTATGTATGTGTGTATGTGTGTATGTATGTATACAGGGTACATAAGATATTTGAGGTCAGGTTTGTTTATAAAGAAAAAAAAAGCAGATATATAATAACAGGTAATAACTTTATCAAAAATCATATGAGGATAAAAATAAACCTTCTTTTCTATAATTTTATTCAATAAAGCCACCTTCAGCTTCAACAACTGCTTCTATATGAGATCTAAATCATCTACCTGATCGAATGAAGTGGTCTTGATTCATTTTAGACATTACTCTGAGTATGACAGTTTTCAAAGAATCTTTTGTGTTATGGGTGTGTTCATTGATCTCTCAGTAACAGATGTATAGAATGATCCGGTGGTGTTGCTGGGCTTTGCATTTTTTCATAGCTCCCATGGTTACCGAGATAATCTACTATAATAATACTCTTGTGTTTTTGAATGAGAAAGGAAGGGGTGATAAGTGAATAAGGAAGGAAGGCGTGATGTCATACTTGATAGTGGGATGATGAAAATACGCTGAAAAAATAAATCAAACAGCGTTTCAACTCTGTGTGAATATATGCCGGTGTGAATATATGTCTGTGTGTATAAAAGGGGGATATGTGTGTGTGTGCGTGTGTGTGTGTCTTTGTGTATTTGTGTGTGTGTGCGTGTGCGCGCGCAATGGTAGTGGGATGGTGGACATTCAACACTGAAAAGAAAAATCAAACAGCGTTTCAACTCTGTGTATTTGGTATTTACTTGCCAGCTCCCGTATTTAGCCACAGCCAGCTTTATGTGGCCTTAAGTCGGACAAGAAGGGAGGAAAACTTGAAAATTCTTTTGAAGGAAACAAGCAGTCAAAGGTTGTTAATTGCGGATAGTAATAATTTAGTAATAAAAGAATTATTAAACCAAAATCTTGGTTTTGTACCTTATTTATATATAAAATACAATTAGCCATCATTTTTGACGGCACGGGGCCCAGCTAGTGTGTGTATACATACATACACACACACACACACACACACACACACACACACACACACACACGCACATATATATATATATATATATACAAAACAAATTTAAAAGGGTGGCTTATTAGCAATTAAAACCTAAAGTCAAAATTAATAGAGATCACAAAAGTGACAGATGGTGTATAAGTAGGTGTGTGTGTGTGTGTGTGTGTGTATATATATATATATATATACTAATGTATATGCTTTGGGCATATATAGCTCTCATGTCGCCGGTGTTAAATACCTTTAAGCTGTAGACAGGCGTGATAACTCACCCTCAATCTCATTTGGGAGTGATGGACATCGATGTTTCGCCATTTTTGTGGCCTATCAACACCACCTACCCGCCTGGGTTGAAGGCGAGTCAGCTTGCCAGTCCAGCGACTTATATGCACATGGCTTGTAAAATCATGAGCTAGTATGCCCGGAAATTGCATACGTAAGAGAAAATTCACATATAATGTAAAAGCAGCTCTAGTATGATAAATACGAAATACGTATACTAATGTATATACTTTGAGTATTTTCCGGTGACTCAATGGCGTAGTGGACTATATAACTTTCATATATATATATATATATATATATATATATATATATATATATATATATATATATATATATATATCACAACGATTCCAACATTTTCAGATAACACCTCACCAACTTTAACTGTGTGGAGGCGCGTGGATAAGTGGTTAGGGTGTTTCACTCATGATCATAAAATTGTGGTTATGATTCCTGGAGCGGGCGATGCGTTGGGTTTCGTGCAAAGCACTTTATTTCACGCTGCTCCAGTTCACTCTGGTAGCCAAAAAAGGAGTAATTCTGCGACAAAACGGCATCCCATCCAGAGGTAGAAGAATGTCGATCGTCCCGGAATCGGGCAAACTGGCGTTATGAGCCTATGGCTGAGGAAGGACCTTTGATCGCCTTATTTTGTGGGGTGGGTCAAGTGATACTGTCTGTGAACATTTTCGTTCTTTCAGTTCAATTTCTGCACGATTGTTGCTTCTTTCTAACGATGTAATTACTACATCAAACTCGCAACGATTATTTATTTACGCTTTGCAGAGAATTTAATCTTTGCTCTCAGCTTTGGTCATTCCCTCGCATGCCTTTTGCCACATTTCTGATGAAGCATTCTTTGTTTCTCTCTTCATTTCGTTGAAAATTAACCTTTATCAGTAGTAACCGAGTAGAACATTATGCCGAATAAAACATTAGCTATGAACCCACAGCGTCCTAATTAGCACTGGCAGTACTGCACATTGATATCATTGTGTCTCTGACAATTTTTTACGTTTCTCATATTTTAGGCAATTTCTTTTCTACCCCCTTTCCATTTTGTATTAGCAAGATATCTTCAACTCGACAATCCAATTTATTTGTCCAGCCGTGGCATTACTTTGTCGCTATTACTATAACTGGGGAATACCACCGCATCAACCTGCACCATGCAGTTATTAGTATCATTCAGAATTCCAGATACTGGATTACAAACGCGTGCTCAATTATGCCTTCTCACACGCATGCAAACGCATACAAGTACATACGGATATATATAATATTACGATAATAATAATTGCTTCAGTCGTATATCTCATGTCATTATAAGATATTTCAAACTCACAACATTCCAAACTGTTCTCTGCTCTTACAAATCTTGTAATATATATATATATATATATATATATATATTCATTTATAGGCGCAGAAATGGCTGTGTGGTAAGTAGCTTGCTTACCAACCGGGTTCAGTCCCACTGCGTGGCACCTTGGAAAAGTGTCTTCTAATTTATCCCCGGGCCGAATAAAGCCTTGTGAGTGGATTTGGAAGACGAAAACTGAAAGGAGCTCGTCGTATATATGTATATGTATATATGTGTGTGTGTTTGTGTGTCTGTGTTTGTCCTCGCCAACATCACTTGACAACCGATGCTGGTGTGCTTACGTCCCCGTAACTTAGCGGTTCGGCAAAATGAAACCAATACAATAGGTACTAGGCTTACAAAGAATAAGTTCTGGGGTTGATTTCCTCGACTAAAGGCGGTGCTCCAGCATGGCGGCAGTCAAATGACTGAAACAAGCAAAAGCGAGTAAAAGATATATATATATATATATATATATATATATATATATATATATATAACACTAGTGTTATAAGAGTTCTGTATTGTTGTTATAGATATAGGCGATAATATAGTTGATGCTGAACAATACCTGCTTTATGCTCCTGTTTCGTTTATAGCACACCAGTTAATCTCTGATACCGTAAAAGAGTTTCGCAGCATTCCACTTCAGTCGTAGTAAAAAAAAAAAAAAGAAAGAACTTAGATTTCATGTTTATGTCACAAATGATAATTGAATAATATGTTTATGAGAGAAAAGGGGAAATGGTGAGAGAAAGAGAGAAAGAGAGAAAGAAAGAAAGAAAGAAAGAAAGAAAGAAAGAAAGAAAGAAAGAAAGAAAGAAAGAAAGAAAGGAAGAAAAGAGGATAAAAAGCAAGAAAGGAAGTACTCATAATTCTGGTGCTAATGACGAGAAGATGCAGGTTGATTTAGGAGGAAAACCTGTTTTCAGATCATGTTGCAACAACAAAACTATGTGTTAATCTTATGTCGTGGTCTGTCTTGAGAAAAAATGTCCTAATTGCTAAGTTGGTGATACCTTGAGATGGCAGTCTGCAGTTGACACATAAAAAAAAGAAGTGTCTGAAGTATGACAGACTAGTGAAAAGAATTGTGTAAAGTATAGTGGTCATGAAAATAATGCTGTTGCTGCTCGTGGTGGTTTAGCTCCATGTCAACTATAATCGAAAAAAGCTATGTCCAAAGGCGTTCCAGCCATGACCATCCCATCTTATTTATATATATACATATATAGATATACACACACACACACATATATATATATAGATATATATAGATATTCTCTTTTACTCTTTTACTTGTTACAGTCATCTGACTGCGGCCATACTGGAGCACCGCCTTTAGTCGAGCAAATCGACCCTACGACTTATTCTTTGGAAGCCTAGTACTTATTCTATCGGTCTCTTTTTGCCGAACCGCTAAGTTACGGGGACGTAAACACACCAGCATCGGTTGTCAAGCGATGGTGGGGGGACATACACAGACACACAAGCACACATAAATATATATATATATATATATATATATATATATATATATACATATACACGACAGGTTTCTTTCAGTTTCCGTCTACCAAATCCACTCACAAGACACTTGCCCAATGTGCCACGCAGTGGGACTGAACCCGGAACCATGTGATTGGTAAGCAAGCTACTTACCACACAGCCACTCCTGCGCCTATTTATATATATATATATATATATATATATATATATATATATATATATATATATATATATATATATATATATATATATATATATATATATATATATATATATATATATATATGTATGTATGTATGTATATATATATATATATATATATATAGTTCAAAAACACAATAACAAAAAAACAAAAAAACAACAAAGTGAGGACGTGATATGGATATATATATATATATATATATATATATATATATATATATATATATATATATATATATATATATATATATATATGTTAATTCTCTAAATGAAGTATTAACAGTAACTGCACGATAAAGTGTAGTATATTGCCACTTAAGTGTGGCTGACCCCTAGGGGTGGATGTTACTGTTGCTTATAGGAAACAGTGATGAAATACATCCGTCGTTTCATAGGGTGATAGAGTGAATTTTGTGGGAGATTTAGCCGCTATTTCAAGCAGCTTGAACGGTTGAGTAAAGGCGCCTTTTGTCATAACGATTGTGTTGTTGTTGTCGTCGTCGGAGGTGGTGATATTAGTGTTGTGGTGATAACATCGTTGTTAAAACTATCATCTCCATTTTTATCAGTGTTATAATCATTGATGTTAAACGGTGTTGTTATCGTTGATCTTCTTAATCCCTTTCACCGAGTTCTGTCATCATTGCTGTTGGCAGTGCATTTCTTATCGTTCGTTCATCTTTTCTTTTCTTCAGACCATCGCACAACTCACTTTCCACTTTCCTTCTAACTTTTCCACGCCCTCGCTACTCTTTCAAATTGTTCTCCCATTTCTCACTGTCTCTCTCTCTCTCTCTCTCTCTCTCTCTCTCTCTCTCTCTCTCTCTCTCTCTCTCTCTCTCTTTCTCTCCCCCCTCTCTCTCTCCCTCTCTCTCACACACACATACACACACATTATTTTATTTTGTTTTCTTTGCTACTAATAGTGAAGATCATGTTACACGGCTTCGCCAATGCCATTATCAACTTTTCCATCGCCCCAAAATGGCAGGCCAATACTAGTGTCTCCTCCCATAGATAAAAAAAAAACAAAAAAACTCCTTCAATAATATTCACCGACGTCATCTTAGTTTAGAAGCAGCAACCAACGATAGCAACACTAAGAGTGGAGTCAATGAGTGGGGGGTGTCTCTATATGGTTACTCGACCGACTAGAATTAGTAACTAAATATCCCTATATCACACTCAATCGTAATAAAACAAATAGAGATATGTAGACCAAGATATCCCTAGAAGCATGGGTGGAAACCTATCATTCATAGATTATATCAGGGGTTTTCAAACTGTGGTCCGCGGACCACAGGGGGTTCGCAAGGACAAGACAGGGGGTCCGTGAACAGCAAATACTTTTTATGGGCAATTTGATTTTATATATGTTTTTTAATCGAAAACTTTTAATTGACAATAAACCTATTTGTTAAATACTGTTAAATAAATAAATGTAAAAATATATGTTATTTTAAGCAAATATTTATGTGTAAATTTCATAAGCGTTTATAAGGGTGTCCCTAAGGTAAAGCCTGAAATATAAAGGGGTCCGCAAGTCAAAAAGTTTGAAAACCCCTGGATTATATGATCAGAGTCAACTTTGGGTTTAACAACAACACCAGTAGCAAAAACAGCAACAGTAAAACTTCTAATACCTCTAGCGGTAAATTTCTCAAACTCGATTATGTGAGAGAGCTCTTCGTTCAACCGCTTTCGAATAATACGTAAAATAGAAAGGAAATATGGAATAACTTAGGTACACAATGTGCATAAAGTGGGAAAAAAAGGAGTAAATGGGATGGATATAAATGAAATGACTGAATGAATAGTAAAATCTCTTACGATAGTGATGGTCCCTTTCCTCAGCATCAATAAATGCCAAACGTAATAATTAAAATGGCACTTCTAGTTCCATCCTCTCTAAATCTAGTAACATTTGTAATAGATGGACACTTACAAAAGCAAATACAGCTAACAATAATGGTATCGCCAAAAGAAAAAAACAAACTTTCATCTCCTCAGGAGTAATCGTGTTTTACTATGGTGCTAGTGGTTACTCGTGGACTGCGAAAATGTGTATTTTAAGGAATTAATTTAATATATCTGTTCTTTTTTTTAATATTTAATAAATATTTCTTACTTAAGCCCAAGGCCAAGCGTTTTGCGGAAGGTGAGCTGCTTAATTACATCGACTCCAATATATGACTGGTACTTCATTTTATTGACTCTAGAAGGCTGAAAAGCAAAGTTTATCACACCATGATACAATTTCACATATATATTCAATATATATATATATATATATATATATATATATATATATATATATATATATATATATATATATATTCACACACACATAAATATATATTTATGTATGTGTATGTATATGTGTGTATATACATGTGTGCATATATATATGTATATGTATATATAAATAAAAAATATATATATGCATATATGGGTACAGGACGTCGCAAAACGTAAACTACATAATACGAAGGCAAACTTAGGTATGCGAACAACGAGAGAAACTACTGGAAAACAAGAAAAGTTACATAAAGAACGACCTTTCATCTGTTGTCGGCTGTTCATCTACTGTACATTTCGAGCAATCAACGGCAATATGAGGTTTCGAAAAACAGTTGCTCCCGCGAACCAAAATAAAATTTTGGATTTGCAGAGGGTCAAAGTTGGTAACAAAAACAGGACAGTGGAGACATACAAGAAACCAAACGAATATATATATATATATATATATATATATATATATATATATATATATATATATATATATATATATATATATATATATATATATATATATATATATATATATATATATATATACATATACATATACATATACATATGTACATACATACATATCTTTTAAATTTGTTTATTATAACGTTTTGCAAATAAATCTCCTACTCCATTATGCCGGCTACCGTCTAATGAAGGACTGTGATATTAAAAGTCATGTGATTACTGGAAACGTGCGTAGCGATGCATTAAATGTTTATAAATTTCTAGGATTATTGTTATCAGAAACATATACATCTATATGAACACACACACACACACACACACACACACACACACACACACACACACACACACACACACACACACACATATATATATATATATACACACACGCAAACACACACATATATATGCACATATATACATGCAAACACATATTTATTGGCATAAGTTTGTATGTATGTATTTATGTATGTATGTAGATATACAAATCTACAAGGCAACCTTTATATTCAACTTCACGTGAATGCTGTATTAGGAAAGCGAATACTGCACTTGAAATAACCATGGACTTTTGTATAATTTATGCAGTGTACTACAGTAAAATTATATATCAGGAGAGGCTAAGCTTGTCTGAAAGACGAATGCTCCGCTATAAGGAGAATATCATGCAATATATTATATTCCGTAGTTGTTGTATGCCTTACATCTTTATAGTTTTGAGGCTCTTACAATCTGATGAAATTGATGTGGTCTGTAACCAGCTTGATTTCTTCAAGATCGATGTTTGAAGAAAAATCTGGCCTGTGGAAAGAATTGTAAGTTACAGTAGTAGTTTTAGGGAAAATTATTTGGAAATGCTAAGGCTTGGAGCAGACTCCTACTCAGTCTAAACTTCTAGCGAGACATTCACAGTGCTTCTAAATGAGAACAATTTCTGAAGTAAAGAAGTTGAAATTCATTTCTTCGGTTTCTAAACATCCAAACGACTTAAGTTATTCATTCTTTTGTTCATTCGTTGATAATACGTATGGAACAGCATTTTGGTATAGAAATATTGTGCAGTGTAGTGCAATTCTTGGAATATTCTTTACCATTTTTGTATTTCAAGTGTCTATTCATGTTTCAAGAGAGCTAGTTTCTCCAACTGCTATACACATATATGAGTATATATATAAATCTTTAACTATCTATCTCTTTATCTATCTATCTATCTATCTATCTATCTATCTATCTATCTATCTATCTATCTGTCTATCTATCTATCTATCTATCTATCTATCTATCTATCTATCTAAGCATATGTGTGTTCTTTTGTTACATGTCTGGTCCTTTAGCCCTTCGGTTATTACACCGTGGGTGGGTGTAAGTACATTGTTAGACTTCTACCGTTGCCCTTCAGATTGTTGGTATTGTTGTTTGGGAGCCGAAGATGTCTAAGGGAGCGTCTACAGGGAACGAAAATACAAAGCGTTACAAGAAGGAGAGTTGTGGCGTATACATTTTTCTTTCCATTGTCCTTATAATTTCATACATCTGTTGCCATCTAATAGGCGAACGGTGCACATGTAATATGGTAACTTATGTTAGATAAAGAAGTAACATAAACAGGCAGAAGCAAATGCACAGAGAGACAAGCAGAGACATAAACGGGCACAAATATAATTCTGTCTATTGTACATATCAGTCTAAATAGGTCAGTCAATACATACAAAAACACACTCACACACAAACACACTAACAAACATAGATACACAAACACACACATGGATAGACACACACACACACACACACATAATAATAATAATGGTAGCTCATTCACAATTTACAACCGAAAGACAGAAATATAAATGTCAGTGAAGTGACTAAAGGCACTAGTGAGCACCAGTATTGCTAGAAATAAGAGTCAAAACAACTCATAGCCACGAAGAGGATAAGATAAGTGCTTCTCGTGGCTATGAATTGTTTTGACTCTTATTTCTAGCAATACTGGTGCTCACTAGTGCCTTTAGTCACTTTAGTGACATCTATATATATATATATATATATATATATATATATATATATATTCACACACACACATGCATGTGTGTGTGTGTGTTTGTGTGTGTGTGTGTGAATATGTATGTAATTTAAACAGCTACAGAGCAGAATGGAGGGGTGGATAAATGGAGAAATACGTGTATGAATAAGCCGGTATATGGGTACATAAATGGTGATGGGTCGGTACATGGATGGATGGGTGGCCAGATATTCACCCAAATAGATAAAGTAACTCAAACAGCGAAAAGAATGAAATGTATTGATAACAAGCACAGGGGCATACATATACAGAAACACGAGTGTATATATAATGTCTATAGAAGAATGAGTAAAACAGACACAGATTTATTTCTCTTTCGTTTGTTTCTCTCTACCTCTGTCTGTCTGTCTGTCTGTCTGTCTGTCTGTCTGTCTGTCTGTCTGTCTGTCTGTCTGTCTGTCTGTCTGTCTGTCTGTCTGTCTGTGTCTGTCTCTGTCTGTCTCTCTCTTCTCTCCTCTCTCTTCTCTCCTCTCTCTTCTCTCCTCTCTCTTCTCTCCTCTCTCTTCTCTCCTCTCTCTTCTCTCCTCTCTCTTCTCTCCTCTCTCTTCTCTCTTCTCTCTCTCTGCCCCCCCTCTCTCCCTCAATCTCTCATGAGGAAAACCCTAGTTTCAGATATATTTAATTCTTTTACTTTTATTCAGTTATTGGATTACGGCCAATATATATGTTTGCTAACCCGGATCTGACAGGTCTCTGTCCAGCCATTACACACACACACACACACACACACACACACACACACACACACACACACACACACACACACACACACAGTTACGTAGACAGACAGAGACAAATACACATCCATAAGTTTACTTCCCAATTCAGGGGTCTTGAGTTCTGTGTTTTCTACTATAGCCATGAGCTGACTAAATTCTTATGAGTGAATTTGCTAAGACGAAAACTGAAAAAACTCGACGTATGCGTAAGTATGTGTGTATGCCTTTGGGTTTGTCCTGCACCACCATCTGGCAACTGGAGTTGGTATAGTTCCCGGTAACACGGCGATCCTGAAAATCCAATGACTGAAACAAGTAAAAGATAGAAGATATATATACATAAATAATTCTAAAAATTTTAGTTGTGATCCCTGTTTGTACTCCAAATCTTTTCGTAGTTGTTTTCTTCAACACTTTGTTTATTAAGTGGCAAGTGGCTTACCACTTCATTTGTACTCTGATATTTGTACCTACAAGAATACGAGAACAACAACGATAACGACAACAACAACAACAACAACAACAACAAATACTACTACTACTACTACTACTACTACTACTACTACTACTACTACTACTACTACTTCGGCAAAAGAGACCGATTGAATAAGTACTAGGCTTACAAAGAATAAGTCCTGGGGTCGATTTGCTCGACTAGAGGCGGTGCTTCAGCATGGCCGCAGTCAAATGACTGAAACAAGTAAAAGAGTAAGAGTAAAAGAGTATATGTACATATGTATATCGCGGGGCGAAATACTTATTAGGGGTATATCGTCTGTCATTACGTTCTGAGTTCAAATTCCGCCGAGGTCGACTTTGCCTTTCATTCTTTCGGGGTCGATAAATTAAGTACCAGTCGCATACTGGGGTCGATCTAATCGACTAGTCCCCTCCCACAAAATTTCTGACCTTGTGCCTAGAGTAGAAAAGAATATTATTTGTATATCGACTTGCCTACCTTACATTTACTCCTATACCTGTTCAAGATCAAATCTCTTGAACGCTACAAAGTGTTTTCTATACAGAGAATACCTGTCTCTAAGCTATAAACTATACTATATGTATGTGTGTGGAGGGGGATGTTTGGGTTTTGGGAGGGTGTGTATCTAAATGTGTATATATATTATATATATTAGGCTTCTCCGTGTTTCTGCATCACTATCTACTTATATATATGAAGTGGTCTATATATATATAGGTAGGTAGGTAGGTAGGTAGGTAGATAGATAGATAGATAGATAGATAGATAGATAGATAGATAGATAGATAGACAGAAGGATATATGTATATACTTGCATACATATATTTGTACGTGTCTCTGTGTGTGTGTATATATATATATATATATATATATATATATATATATATATATATATATATATATACATATATATATATATAAAAAGCGTTCACTCTCTCTCTCTCTCTCTCTCTCTCTCTCTCAATCTCTCTCTCTCTCTCTCATTGTGTTTGTTTCTCCATTGAAGTGTGCATGTGTCTCAATCTAGTAATGTATCTGCGTAACAGCTGTGACATGATCAAAGTTTCAGTCATTATATTTGTGTATATATATATGTGTATATACGTGCGCCTGGATAAGTGGGTACGTTAGTGTTTGTGTGTGTGTGTGTGTGTGTGTGTGTGTGTGTGTGTGTGTGTGTGTGTGTGTGTGTGTGCACGTGCGCGCGTTCGTGCGTGTTTGTATTTATGTGCGTGCACTTCTAACTTACAATCACGAAATAGCCAAATATTCTCTGATATCACTGTGCAAAAAATTTCAGGTGCAAAAAAAGTACAAGTTAACTAAGACTTGTTTCTGGGTCAGAAAATTGTCCTGATTCTGATTCTGACCTTTATTACTCCAGATTAGGCACCGTTTTCCTGTACCATGGACCATATGATTTATAATATACTGCATAATATTGCGTATTGAACACAACATTGCAAATATTGAAAGTTACAAAAAAACAAAACAAAACTTTAGTTGGTATAACAAGACATATATTGGTTATGAATTAAAAACACACCTGTCAGTTTAAACAACTTTTGTCCTTCTAAGCCTCTTGTGCGGAGTGTGATCTTTTTTTTATACCCCAGCAATAGTCTGCCAACATGCTAGGGTTCCATTTTCCTTTGAATCGTCGCTCCATCACTGAAATATCCTGAAGGAATCTTTCGCCATGTTCATTACTCACATCACCAAGTTTTTTCGCAAAAAAATCCAAATGAGAGTGAAGCACATGAACCTTTAGAGACGTGTTACATCCCATATCATGATCATGACTCAGCAGATCATTCACAACTTGCACATAGTCTTCTGAACGATGGTTGCCCAGGAAGTTATCGCAAACTTTCCTCAATGACTGAAAGGCAAGCTTCTCTTTTCTCTAGAGATGTGTGATGAAGGTTTCATCAAGTACAATTTTTCGAATTTGGGGACCTATGAAGAAACCTTTAATTTTAGTTTGACTCAAGAGAGGGAACTTTTCTGCAAGATATGCAAATGCGAAGGATTCCTTGTCCAAGGCTTTCACAAATTGCTTAAACAAACCAAGTTTAATATGCGAAGGTGGTAAAAAAATTCTATCACTTTTCACAAGTGGTTTGTGCATGATGCTGTGTTTACCTTGCTCAGTTTCATCTCGGATCGACCAATCCTTGCGTACATAATGTTCAGCTCATGCTCTAGAATTCCATAAGCACAGGAAGCAGCAAAATTTAGTATAGCCAAGTTGAAGGCCAGTAAGCATGGTCACAACCTTAAAATCTGCACAAATATGCCAGGTATGGTCATCATACTGTATGCTTGTTAGAATTGCTTTCAGATTTTCATATGAATCTTTCTTGGTTGTGCTATAAGCTATGGGAACAGAAGGCTGAGTGTTACTAGTGTGTATCAGAACAGCTTTGATGCTGTCCTTGGATGCATCTATGAAATGTCGCCAGTTGGTTTTATCATATGGTATTTCCAGTTGCTCAAAAAGTTCAGTGATGTCAATACAAAAGCATAAGTCATCTTTTATGGTGAATAATGCAAGCAGATCCTCTGTACGTTTTCTGTACAGTATTATTTTCACTCCTTTCTCAAGAAGATTACATTCTTGAAGCCTTGATGCCAGAAACTCACTTTTCTCTTTGGTTAAATAGAGATCCCTGCACAAATCATTTAGAGCCTCTTGAGAAAATGGTAACTATCAGTGATCCACATAAAACATCCAAAATACTGTAATAATAATGATCATTATCATGGTTTCTCACATAGCCACAAGGCAATGCATTTTATAGAAAGAGTGGGATTGATCTAATTAATCTCAACACATAACTAATGCTTATCATATGGTTAAAGGAAAAGGGAAGTTAAAGTCAGTCCCACAGAGATTTGAACTCCAAGTTGCCAGTCATAGGTTCACTACATTTCTGATGGTGATCGTGAGTGAAGCACTTTTAACCACTAGACCATGTACCGCTTATCATTATAGGAACACATACACACACACACATATATGCATATATTTTTGAGTGCTACTTTGAGTCTGTGTTTGACCCCACCCCATAGCTTGATAACCGATGTTGGTGTGTTTACATCCTTGTAACTTAGCGATTCGACAAAAGAGCCCGATAGAATAAGTAATAGGCTTACAAACAATAAGTCCTGGGGGTAACTTCTTCGACTAAAAACCCTTTTAAGGTGGTGCTCCCGCATAGCTACAGTCAATAGAATATATATATATATATACATATATAAACAACCAAAGGTTTTGCAAAAAGTATTGTATTTGATACAGTTTAAAGAAGGATTTTGTAAAATGCTATTAACTTCTTAAAAACTTTATGAGAACCAGATTGACACGAACCTTTTGGAAAAAGGTTTTCTTCTTGTCTGTATTGCGTTAAGTGCTTCTGTTGTTCAAATTTCCAAACACATGTTTTAAGTTAATCTGTATAGAGCATGTTGTTTTGGCAGAATTCTCCTTTACGTATGACATATAACACCACATAACGTTTTTGTTTCTTCAAATTTTCAGAAATTATTTGCGATTTGTGTTCTACACATGGGCATTCATACAATTATGCAAAACCAAAAAAAGATTTGATGCGTGATTTAAGGGCTATTTAGCTGTTATCTTTAGCACACCTCACAACCACCTGATACACTTCTCGTTTTCTTGTCAGTCTGACGCAGTGATGTTTTTCAAAATCTTTCTTTCTGTAAACGCATTCAATGGTCTATTGCTCGGATTGCCCGTATTTTAAACCGTGATTTAAAAAGAAAAAAAAAAAGAAAAAATAACGAAAAATAATTTTTTTTTTTTTTAATTTAAAAAATGTTAAAAAAAATTTTTTTTTTCCATAGTCGTGTGAATTCCTGTGTGCAGAATACAAATTCGCAAAAACTTCTGAAAATTCGAAAAATCTAAAAAAAATATTCTGAGGCTTATATGGCGTACTTAAAGCAGATCGGCTGTTGTTTTCAGTAATGATGTCAACAACTTCCGGTTTAATTTGGGATTCAGTATTCTTATAAATTATTCTGCTTTTTATGTTTTGTAGTCGATCATTTTCTTATTTTACTTCGGAAAAAGGAAATATTTTGAATTCTCCATTTGCATAAATATCTAGATTTCACTACATGGAACATTTTAAAGAGATGAATCTTTTATTTGCTGTTTTTGAACTATCACACGGCTGGGTAATTATGATCGAGTTTCTCCTATATAATTCTCATTACACTGTGGATACGTGATGCAGATGGCATTTTTTTTTTGTCTTGTAATTTATGTTTGTATTCATCTTCAATTCCTTCCCGTTCTTGAATCAAATGGTCGTTTTGATTACTTCACATACTCTATAATAATGCTCTCCACACCTTATGTACATTATTTCTTTCTCTGATGTGAATCTCACCTTTGTTAGGAAACATTTGAGATATGATTGTTGTTTTTGGCTGTAGATAATTAGTGTTTCTTTAATTATTTGTCACACATTCGACGACTGATGTAGAATTGCAAACTGTCTTTTGGCCGAATGTTAAGATGTGTTTTCTAGAATTGTGTGTGACTACAAATGGAATATTTATATTTGAGCTTTCGTTTTCACACTCTTTATGAGTGTTTCTCCCTAAGGTAAAGATTAGGATATACATACATACATATATATATATATATATATATATATATATATATATATATATATATATATATATATATATATATATATATATATATATATATATATATATATAAGGTTTTTAACTTTTAAATTTTCATATTCAAAAGAGACAGAGACTTCAAATCCTCTGGAAAATTATTATATATATATATATATATATATATATATATATATATATATAAAAATTAGGATATATGTGTGTGTGTGTCTGTCTGTATGTATGTCTGTCTGTGTGTCTATCTGTATAAAGACAGACAGACATTCCATA
>NC_142934.1:70213035-70218035 GCF_046866305.1 Octopus bimaculoides | reverse complement strand
GCATTTCGATCAGTAGTCTCTCTTCTCATCTTCGGGGTAATATTCCTGAGTTATGCTACGAAATAAGCTTGTAATCTTTTATATAAGTCGCTTCTCTACATGGTCAAAGAGAATCGGAATATTTTTGCTGCTATTCTGATAGATCAAACTATTTTAGTTAAAAGGCATCTGTCAACTTTACATGTTAAATCCCCCAGGGAATTACCTAATTTTTTTCCTCTCCATATGATGTTTCACGAGAGTAATCTTTTGTTTCTTAAACAAGTTCATGCATATTATGTGTGTGTGTGTGTGTGTGTGTGTGTGTGTGCGTGTGTGTGTATACAGATATACATACATATATATATATATATATATATATATATATATATATATATATATATATATATATATATATACATATATATATATATACATACATATATATATATATATATATATATATATATATATATATATATATATATATATATATATATATATATATATATACATACATATATATATATATATATATATATATATATATATATATATATATATATATATATATATATATACATACATATTTGTATCTATGTCTTAATGCTTATCACTACGTTTCCGTATGTGGGTAGAAATATGTCTGTGGGTGTAATATGTTTTTTTTTTGTTTTTTTTTTTCATAAAGAAAAGAAATTTGTTCAATACTCTATTCTCGCTGTCTACTTTTGGATGATAATCCAACCTTTGCGCCTTAGGGACTGTTTTTCTGCTATGTTTCAATTCATACTCACAGGTGTGTGTGTGTGAATTGCGTATGTGCACGAGCACGCGTACTTGTATATATGTATGTATGTGCCCACGCTTATGTGTGTATATGTGCGCGTGCGTTTATTGACGTTTGTGTGAATGTTTGTAGGTATTTGTGTTTTTGTTTATATCTGATTGCATTGCATACTCATAAATGCATACATATTTGCATGTACCTGCACATACACACACAAAGGCGTACAGATAGATAAATATGTAAGTACATCTATAAACTTGTGCGTGTGTGTATGTGTGTGTGTATGTGTGCGCACTTATGTGCTCACAACTTTCTGTTTGTATTACTGACTGTGTAGGTATGTCTATATGTGTGTGAGTGTGTGTATGTGTGTGTGTGTGTGTGTGTGTGTGTGTGTGTGTGTGTGTGTGTTTTTGTTTGCGGAAACCCTATCGTATGCCGATGGTAGTTAATGACACATTTGTCTGGTTTGCTTTTGACGATGTGCATTATGTAACACCTTGGGGGTGTGGCAATATGAAAGGAAACGGATCTCACAAAATGAATGTCTGTTCTTCATCTTATTTTCTATAACATTGCCTCCAAGTCATATTAATATATAAAAACTGGTTAAGTTTTTTGCTTTCATATTTATCAATGTACGACGTCGTTATACTAAGGGCGAGCATTGTAAATCTGAAATTTTAGTCACATTTTTTAAGACTGTCCGGTAGTATCTTGAAATAAACTGAGAACACTGGAAACGTTACTCTAGATAATACCCTTATACCCCCCCCCCATCTCTCTCTCTCTCTCTCTTCCTCTCTCTTTCGCACGTCACATCAAATTCATTTCCTCTCTATTACAGGAAAGTTTATCAAGTGGTGAGAGTGAGATGAGCACCGAAAGGACCCCATCACCTACTCCGAACGAGTGCAACAGTCCAAAACTGTTGGAAAACATTAAAGGTAAGGATATTGGTGAACAACCTATTTCTAATTTTACTTGGTTTTCTTTTCTCTCAACTATTTTTGTCTCTCATTTTCGTTTTACTTTGCCTCTTGGTGTTGTATTTTCTTTATTCTTAACTGCAGTGGAGGAGAACAACTTTTTGTATTACTAATTCGTTGTCTATTCCTGAAGACGAATCGGTTTCCCTAGTTTGGGAGAGCGACAAATGTAATGCACACTGGCTTTCTTCCCCTTTCTAAATAAAACAGGGAACTGTAATCTAAAAAATAAAAAGAAACGTATATACATTTCCGTCAATTTGTTTTTACACAGGTATATAATCGGAGATGATGTATGCTTGATTATTTTCTTTTATCTTGCCGGAGAATAGACAGAGCTTATATTCCATTGGAAATCTCATTTTCATTGGTGGAGTGCGATGTTTGGAACTGTTGATGTTTGTATAGTATAAAGGAAAATTACATAAACGCATTCTGATCACAAGCCATTATATGTTCGTGCGTCTGTTTGTACTTGCACTTGTGGGAATGCTTGTTAGTACTATCAATTCTATCACAGATGCGCGAGTTTAACCTTTCCATTCGAGATCTTTTGTATTCAGGTTAATATTTGATAAAATTACGCAGATACACAGGGAGTTTACAGAATGAGGATATTCACCTTTACAGGTATGCATGCAATGGTAGTGTTAGTTGTGAACGCAATTTGAGCTAATAGGCTCTATGAGACTTCCTAAGATTTGAAGAATAGAATGCTTGGATGGACATTAGTATAATTAATACACCCCTTGTATGAGTGTCAATTAATGTTTGGTAAGAACTCATGAATATAGATGGATTTTCTCGCGATTGGTGCTGTTAACGGAAAGTTTAGTTCACGGATGAAAGATTGGATTATAGAGTATGTAACGTAACATATATGCCTCGATGCTCAAGGTGCGGGTTCTGAAAGGTTGTTGCATAAATGCTGTTTCGTGATAATGAGCACAAACTCACAGATTAAGCTTGAAACATAATATTTATGATGGATCAAATGAGGCGTGCAAAATTTTATGTATCTATAGCAGTTTTTGTTTGATTTACATAAATTAAATTTAAGTTCAGAAATACAGAAAATGGGGAGATGGATTGCAAGGGAGAGAGAGAGACGTGAAAAGTACGTTAATATATTACAATAGGGACACATTTCTTGTTTATCAAAGCTTATGTGTGTTAAACAGTAAGCACAACCTAAGATAAGTGTATACACACACACACACACACACACACAAACACACCACATACACATATGCATGTATGTATATGTTGTATGTATACATGTAAGTTTAAAATCGTCATCATCACCATTATCATCCTTCTGTGCCATACTCCACCAGGGTCCCAATGACTATGCTTTTATTTCGTGTTAGAGTGAACGCGGTTGTCTCGGAGAAAAAGGGTTACTCTTGACTACTCTACTGCTCAGTCCTTCTCAGAATGCACTGTAATCGATTCTGAGAGAGATGCGGAATAGGCGCCAATATTTGGCTGGTGCTCTATCTTGAATGGACAAATGGCAAAGCTGATCTCTGCAGGATTTGAACTTATAATGCAAAGAACCAGAATGAAAATTTAAAAAAAAAAAAAAGAAAAAAAACAGAGAAGGCAATTTGTCCAACGTGTTAACGTTTCTGCCGGTTGTCTTTGTACCTTGATACCATATAAATACACTGACGCGCGCGCACACGCACACACACACACACACACACACACACACACACACAAACAAACATATGCACACACACACGCACTCCCACACACACACCGTATGTGTGTATATGTCTAAATGCGTAGGAAATTTGCATTATGAAATTAGCACATGAGAAAATCGATGAAATAGCTTTTTCTATATATATATATTTTTTTTTACATTTGTCTTTGTTCCAATCACCCCCGCTCTCTTATGAATATTTTATATGCTTCTTTTGAAGAAACTAAACTGCTCTTTGCTCAGGATACTCTGATATAATTCTCTCTCTCTCTCTCTCTCTCTCTCTCTCTCTCTCTCTCTCTCTCTCTCTCTCTCTCTCTCTCTCTTTCTCTTTCGTTCTTTTTGTTTCATATTTTTTTGTGGTTGTGGCGGTGGGGTTATGTTTGTCCTAATTCTGCCCTTTATTAAGTTTTGTTTGTTTATATTTTAATAAAGCCTGTCATATTTAATTGGTGCGACAATGGGAAGGGGAGGTAAGCTTAATTTAACATTATAGTTGCTGCTAAGTTGCGTACACTACAATAAATTGAACACATGACTGAAATTTATGAAATTGGCACTAGATTACCTCCCCCCAACCCATTTTTATGATAGTCGATCATAAGAACACTTTAGTACTTGACTGCTACTGTATTTTATCAATATCAGAAGGATGAAAGTCTAAGTCAACGACGGTGAATTTTTACGACACACATAAAAAAAACTATAATAAAGATTTATAACAAGACCAGAAATTTGGAATAAGAGAATCAATCTATAATATCGACCAAGTTCTTGAATGACCCTTTAATTTATAGATCCTAGGAGAATACAATCCAAAGCTGACTTTGGCGGAATTTCAACATAATGTAAAGCAGCGAAAGACATTTCGGAAGGTATTTTGTATAACACTGTAATAATTCAACCAATCAAATAATCATAGTCGTTTCTGATTTAGGCAAAAGACCAGCAATTTTTAGAGATGATTTTAGTCGATTTTTAGTCGAACCAGTACTTGACTGATAAAATATTTTGCCTATCCAGGAGGGGAAGAGATATTAAGTTGACATCAGCAGGATCTGAAATCAGAACCTAAACAGTCACAAGAAATAGCATGTCATTTTATTCGACGCTCTAACATTCTACTAATTAATTACTTTAATATTGGCTTCAAATTTTGGCACAACTTTGAGGTAATTATCTCAGTCAATTGTATCGACTCCAGTATATGAGTGGTACTTTATTTTATCGACTCTGAAAGAATGATAGGCAAAATTTACTCCAATTTGAACTCTGGGTGTAAAGGGTCGGAAGAAATACCACAAGGCAATCAGCCAATACACAGCAATAATAATAATAATAATAATAATAATAATAAAAATAATAATAATAATAATAATTGATTCTAATTTAGGCACAAAACCAACAATTATTGAGGGAAGGAATTGATATGATAATATACAGCTCAGTACTTGAATGGTACTTTCTAAACCTGGAGTGGTGAACCACATACTTGACGTCAGCGGTATTTGAACTCAGAATGTGAAGAGAA
>NC_142934.1:70188035-70205535 GCF_046866305.1 Octopus bimaculoides | reverse complement strand
CCTCAATAAAGATGTGATTGTTATGTTCCACTGCTGCAAACTCATTCTCTCATAATGAGTTGTAACCTACATATTTTGGTCTCAAGAGGTGTTGAACGAGAGAAAGAAATGTGCTAATCCTGAAGGGGAAATGTCGTAGTGATGACGATGATGACTGCTTGTAGA
The DNA here is from genome assembly GCF_046866305.1 of Octopus bimaculoides. Classification (NCBI taxonomy): domain Eukaryota; kingdom Metazoa; phylum Mollusca; class Cephalopoda; order Octopoda; family Octopodidae; genus Octopus; species Octopus bimaculoides. Next base: position 70,205,370 of record NC_142934.1, on the reverse strand, counting down.
TTCAGACATGTAAATTTCTCCTTGTCAAATCGTGAAATCATTTCACATAAACATAAATTCATGTATAAATGCATACATAAAGACACACACACATACCACACCACACACCACACACCACACACATGCACACGCATATATATATATATATGTATATATACATATATAAGATAAAGGTATTATGTATGTGTTTCTATCTACACACACACACAATAGCCATATATTAATATATGCACATGTGTCTATATTTATGTGAATATCTGCCTATCTATCTTTCTATCTGTCTATATAGTTGGTTATATTTATGTTTTATGTACATATATATGCGTAGATACAATAACACACTAACAGAGACACAGACAGACGCAAACGCACGCACACACACACAAACACACACACACACACAAACAAATAAACAAACAAACAAACAAGAAACAAGCAAATTCTAATACTTTGATATTCGAGTCTTACTTAGGGCACGCCAAGCTATTTTCTCACGGCACAGTCTACTTTCCTGTTCAAGACCATATTCAAAGGTGAATTTTCACCAAAATCACAAAAGCTATTGTTACTAATGTTCAGCCCGGTCTCTCGAAGACTTGTTTGTCAAAAACTGTCACAGAAATAGTCTCTGTTTTGTTTTTGTTTTTCTTTACATTAACGTATTTGTTTCTTTGTGAGAGTGTAAGATTTGTTTATCTAATTCTCATTTCTTTTTTCCCGTCACTTTCTCTTCTCTGTCAGTCTTTATGTTTGACTGAATAACTAGCTCTTGTCCAGTCTCTAAACGCCAACCAACTTTCTCTCTTTCTCACCTCGTTTTTGGTTGACTCTCTCCCCCTATCCCAGTCCCGTTCTAATACCCGTTGTCAACGAATATTTTCTCTCACAATCTCTGTTCTTATTTTGCCTCCACCCTCATTCTATTGTTACAGTACCCTTCTTATATTGTGTAAATCTGATGTTTTTCCACCTTCCTCTATCTCTATCTCTGTCTCTGTCGCTTTCAGCTTATCTAATTGTCTGTGTATACCTGTGTCTACACGTACATACTTACATATTACATGCACACTCACACACATAAATGTATATAAATATCTATGCATATCTATCTATCTATCTATCTATCTATCTATCTATCTATCTATCTATCTATCTATCTATCTATCTAGCTAGCTCTATCTATCTATCTATCTATCTATCTATCTATCTATCTATCTATCAATCTATCTATCTATCTATCTAGCTAGCTAGCTAGCTAGCTCTATCTATCTATCTATCTATCTATCTATCTATCTATCTATCTATCTATCTATCTATCTATCTACACATACATTAATAATAATAATAATAATAATAATGATAATAATAATAATAATAATAATAATAATAATAATGATGATGATGATGCTGATGATAATCCACGGATAGAATTTCTAAATATTTTATGAATGTATGTACGTATATGTGGATAACTTTAGCTATCACTTTATGACCATTTGTGATGCGTGTGTGTGTGTGTGTGTGTGTGTGTGTGTGTGTGTGTCTGTGTGTGTGTGTGGGTGTGTGTATGTGTGTGTGTCTGTGCGTGTGTGTGTATTTGTGCGCGCGCGTGCGTCTGTATGCGTGCGTGTGCGTGTGTGTGCAAACACACACATGCACGCGCAACGGTACCAGTGCATGGTTAAAGAGTTGGTTTCTCAAGCACGTGGCTTCGAATTCAGTCCCACAATAGCATCTTGAGTAAGTGTCTCCTAACAGCCCTCGGTCAGATTCATTCACAAACTTGTGAGTAAACTTAATTAGAACTGTGTAGAAGCCCATCATACATAGCTGTTATCTGTATATATGTTTGTATGTCTGTTCGTACTTGCATACGTATGTATGGACGCGCGCGTGTATGTATGTATGTACGTATGTATGTATGTATGTATATACGTATGTATATATGTATGTATGTATGTATGTATGTACGTATGTATGTATGTATGTATGCATGAATTATGTGACTAAGCGTGAGAGTGAGTGAGAGAGCGAGTGAGTGAGTGAGAGAGTGGGTGAGTGAGTGAGGGAGGGAGGGAGTGAATGCGTGAAAGAGAGACTGTGTGCTTGTGTGCAGTCCTATTAACATAACCAAACAGTTCGTGAAGAAGATACCGATAAAATGAGTACCATGATTTCAAAATATGTACCTGGATAGACTGGTTTGACCGAAACCTTCAGAGTTTTGTCCTAGCGTAACAGCTGTCTAGTGACTACAAGTATGAAAATATACACAGCAACGCTACCATGATCATCATCATCATCATATCATCGTCATCACCATCGTCGTCGTCATCATCATCATCATCATCATCATCATCATCATCACCACAATCGCTGTTATTTCGCTTTACTCATGATTTCGATTAAACTTCAATTGCGTCGAATCTGTATTAGATATTATTAGGTATGCAAATGCGTCTTTGTTTTTTTTGTTTTTTTTTGTTTTTTTTTTGTTTTGTTTTTTTTGGCTTTTCTAAGATGCTTATGCTTAGATTTGTTACAATGAATAATAAAGTGAGTACAAAGGAAACCTGACCTCTGAAATAAGTTCCATCTGTTTGCTTAATATCACTGAGACACAAACTACAATAAGTAGCTTATTCTCAAAGTGTGCGTGCGCGCGCGCGTTTGCTTTCTTTTCGATGTTTCTCTCTCTTTCTCTCTTGGCTTCTTTTCTTCTGTTTTTTTTTTTTTCCTTACTTCTTTTCCTCATTGTTTACCCATCCTGTCGGACTTGCCTTGGTGTACAGCTAAAAACGGATGTAGGCAGCTTGTCACCGAACTAACTGTGAATATAGCGTTTCTGTTGTTCCTTCTTTTTCTGTCAGTGAACTTAAATCGTGAGTATAACGAGCTTGACAATTTTGTCTTTGCTTGCAAGAAATTCTTTTACAAAATTGCGATGTTTAGTGCGTTTATACGTCATATCCGGTTGCTAAATAATCTCACTTTTATAATCTTGGGTCTTTTCATGAATAGATCATAGAAGTTTATTTGCAGTTGCTATGTCGCCATTGGGTCTTGCTACTGAGGGAAAAAAAAAAAGAAGGGTGGAAATAGTGTAAGAGAGGATAGAGATAATGAATGATAGGGACAGTGAATTGGTAAATACTTAAAGCAGAAAGTTTAATGACCAGTCGATAAAATTCACCGAGTTTCTCTGTGTTGTCAAGCTGTTATCTTCGTCTCCAGTCCGAACGGAGTGCTGTCGATACTAATTGACGTCGTATTATGATGAATAGAGGAGAAGGTGAAAGGGGAAATAAATCGATAGAGCAACAAAAGCGGAGATAGTGGGAGGAGTATTCATATGAGAAATAGAGCTATTAATTATGACTTAAAATGAGACGACAGAGAAAGCATAAGAGAAAGAGCGAACGAAAGCAAGAAATGGATAGATAGGGAATGAGAAAGAGTGAGTAAGAAAGAGAAAGAAAGAGCGGGGGTAGCGAAATGAAAACAGACTCTGAAAGGGCAGACAAAATTAGATGGGGAAGACAAGAAGAATGAAAATGGAATAAAAGAGGGATAGGCACATACAGTGTAAGCAAATAAAGTGTGTATTTGTATGTGTACGCGCATGCACGTACATACACACACACACACACACACATACATGTATATACATGCGCGCGTGTGTGTGCGTGTGTTTTTTGTGTGTAATGAAGTTATAAATTATAAATAATTAATTACTGTAATATATGTGAAGTGAAAATAGCTGTTAGTTTTAACGAATTGAAAAGTTTAAAGAAGGAACATTTAGAGAACGTAACTATATATTTTGATGTAGACCTCATTTGAATTAAGACTAATGCTTCGTATAAAATGCGTAGTAAAATGAAATATGGAGATGTTCGTGCATTTCCCAAGACCATTAAGGTATTGCTATTTATATTATTTTGTCAAGGAATCATTAACTGATAATCCACTTTCTTTATGGTTAATGATTGGTTCTTGTAAAGACAACAAATATTTCTGATGGGTGTTTTTTTTTATCGTTGATTGAGAAGATAATATTCTATGGTTGGCAATTATCTGACTGACCCTTGAGAGATGGAAGGTATTGGCGAAATCGAGTGGATTTGAAGAGAGACAAAACATAATGGGACGATACTAAATATTTCAAAATACTTAATTTAGGTCTCTACCGCTTCTACAATTTACGGTATTAATTATTGTCATTAAAAATAATTGTTTCTTATATTAGTCCAAATATATGGTTCATATTTAGTTCATCGGCCACGAATCGATTGAAAACTTTGCTTTTATTCGAATTTAAGGGGTAGAGCAACAAGACTTTTTATATGAAGGAATTTTATATATATAATAAGAGCTGTGTATGTATGTATGTATGTATGTATGTATGTATGTATGTATGTATGTATGTATGTACGTATGTATGTATGTACGTATGTATATGTATATATATATATATATATATATATATATATATATATATATATATATATATGTATGTGTGTGTGTGTTTGTGTGTGTGTGTGTGTGTGTGTATGTGTGTGTGTGTGTGTGTGTGTGTGTGTGTGTGTGTGTGTGTGTGTGTGTGCAAACAGAGATAGATATATAGATATCGATATTGATACAATGAGAGAGGGAGAAGACAGATAAGGGGAAAGAGATGCATGTCATTGACTCTTAATATTCTCAAACATATAAGGCAGAATAAATTGTTCATAGTTCGACGATGCAGTCGGGAGGTTCATGCAATATTGTACAAAGACAGACAGACACAAATGTACATACACACAAACTTATATATATATATGTATACACATGCATGCATACCTACATGTGTAGGTATGCATGTATATAATATATATATATATATATATATATATATATATATATATATATATATATATTATATGCATGCATACCTACATGTGTAAGTATGCATGTATATAATATATATATATATATATATATATATATATATATATATATATATATATATATATATATATATATATATATATATATATATATATATATTTATATATATACCTACATATGTACGTATGTATGCATTTTGTATGTATATTATGTATGTGTGTGTGTGTGTGTATTAGTAATTCATAATTCTATAATTTCAGGAAGTATTATTGACATATATAATTCTAGAACGCATGTTGTACGCAGATGAATCATACTGTGGGTAATTGGACAATTACAAGGCAAAGATTTATATTAAACATATGTCAAGGATGAGGATTCCTGTGCTGATTCAAACGTTATTTTCCTTTGCAATCTTTCTGCCATCCAATCAGACTTTTGATATATTTTCCAACATAGACATCGAAACTTAGTAACTAACCAATGTAACAACCCAGCACAGTTAAGCAATGCAATCTACTGAAGCAGCTTAAGAAATACTTTTAAAAAGAAAAACAATACGACTAACTCAACCAATTAAATAAAAAATTAAAAAAATAAAAATCGATGCGGCCACATACTTTAGCACATGCGCACATATACAAATACACATTTTTGTACATATGCACATTGATGAACATATGCGTCGAGGAGAAAAGTGAGAGGGAGTAATAACGAAAATGAGAAAGAAGAGAAGCAAGAAAGAGAAGCTAGAAGACATTACTATTGGAGGGCAGACTGAAATTAGTATTGAATAGTTCAAAGATGTATTGTATGCAATTTGGATAATGTCCAGAGTGGGAATTGACCATGTAGTGTACTGTGTATGTTAGCTAGTGTCTGGGGAAAGTCTTTGTTAGGCTTGTGTTCCGCGTGGGAATTGAAGCTAAAAGTCAATAGGTCTTTTGTTGCGTACTATTTAGTTTGGCAAACATCTGGGAATGGATAGATAGGTTGGGTTCATGTGTTGAGATCATAGCTGTTAAAAGATACGGGCTTAGTAAAAATTAGTTTGCCTCTGCATATGAATTTGTCTTTGGTCTGTTCGATTTTCTAAATATGCAAATAAATTTTGAATCTTTGAATAATTTTTCTCTCTTTTCTCATTTCGGTGCCAAATGCAAAGGATTTTCATGCTTATTAGAATAAAGATTAGGCATGTGATAAATAATAAGGCTTTTATACTTTTTATTCTTTTTTAAATAGAACCATATTTGTCACCTAATGACACTTTTGGTTAAAACCGATTTAAAATAATGGCATGTATTGTCAGAAAGAAAGAGGAAATAAATACACTTCACATTGTAGATAATGCTTATATATTACTGAAGATTAGATCTTTGGAGTCGCTTGCACCATATTCCTGGCGGGAAAAAATGTGGTCTCTTTATTCCCTTCAAGCATCACTAATTGCAGTTATGGCTCGTAAGGTTTTTTTTTGTTTTTTTTGTTTTGTTTTGTTTTTTTTTCTGCAAGAATATGAAAAAGACATTGTGAATTAAATGTGTCGACTACTTCTTCAACCAATCTATAATAATGATACAGTGATATAGCACAAAATAATTGATTATATGGTGAAGTATAAATTCAGATAAGTGTGTGTGTGTCAGAGAGAGGGAGAGAGAGAGAGAGAGAGAGAGAGAGAGAGAGAGAGAGAGAGAGAGAGAGAGAGAGAGAGAGAGAGTGTGTGTGTGTGTGTTTGTGTCTCAGAGATAGAGAGAGAGAGTGTGTGTGTGTGTGTCTCAGAGAGAGAGAGAGAGTGTGTGTGTGTGTCTCAGAGAGAGAGAGAGAGTGTGTGTGTGTGTTGGGGTGTGTATGTCTGGGTGTGTGTGTGTGTGTGTGATGCTCACTCGCATTTCACATTCAAATCTTGTGGCGAAGTTCGGCATTCATCCTTTCACCGTTGATAAAGTACCATTCTTCTTCTTCTTCTTCTTCTTCTTCTTCTTCTTCTTCTTCTTCTCCTCCTCCTCTCCCTCCCCTCCCCCTCATTCTTCAATCTTCTTCCTCTTCTTCTTCTTCTTCTCCTCCTCCTCCACCTCCTTCTCCTCCTCCTCCACCTCCTTCTCCTCATCCTTCTCCTCCTCCTCCACCTCCTCCACATCCTTCTCTCCTCCTCCTCCTCCTCCTCCTCCTCCTCCTTCTTCTTCTTCTTCTTCTTCTTCTTCTTCTTCTCTCACTCTCTCTCACTCTCTTACTTCCTGGTAGATACCAACTACGGCCTGACCCGGAGAGGTATGGGCCTCATCAAACCTCTCCACATCAGACGGCAGACACGCTGACTGCAACGACAACATCGCTGTTAGGGGAATGATGCTTTCACGTTCAATCGTTAAATACAAACATTTCTCTCAACCAAACTCTATTCCTACATCAGGGAAATTGTCATTAGATTCAGATCATTTTAGGTGTTGTGGCCTAAATTATGGGGCTTTATTAGCGTATCTTACTGTTGTAGATACTGGAACATAACCAGTGAGCTTCCGTAGAGGACCTAGCAGTAGATATAGGGCCAAAAGTCGTAGAAGTACAGTGAGAGTGTCAGTATGGAAATTTTCCCGTTGAAATATCAATAAAATTAGAGACAATCGTCTCACTTTCAGTTACAATAGTGGGGATTATGGTCCCAGTCTACATGACCCTTTTAATGACATCGACTAAGGTAGCGGGTACTTTTGCCTTTCGCAGTGACTTTTGTAGCCAGAAATGTAGAATGGAGTAAAACGCCTTTCACTAATCGAGCCACACTGTAACAAGGTCTCTGCAGTGTTTTCTTACTTCAGACAGTAGTTTTATTTACAAAAGTTTGTTCAACAAATCGCCATACTCTTCTTTATTCCACCTGCTTGCTTCCCAGCGACTATATTATATTCAACTCATAATAATCTTCGGAGAAATGATTCAGGCAGCTGGTGCACAATTCGTGGATAATGTTAAGACAGTCTATCGACCTCGAATTCTCTGCTAAAGCAGTGACTACCTTCTTGGTTACGAGGTTTGCTCGTATTATGGAAACTCAGTTTGCTATCTCTACCAGGCTTTCTATAGATTTTTTAAAAAATATGTGAATAATTTAGGCGCAGGAGTGGCAGTGTGGTAAGTAGCTTGCTTACCAAACACATGGTTCCGGGTTCAGTCCCACTGCGTGTATGTGTGTCTGTGTCTGTCCCCCCAACATCGCTTGACAACCGATGCTGGTGTGTTTACGTCCCCGTAACTTAGCGGTTCGGCAAAAAGAGACCGATAGAATAAGTACTAGGCTTGCAAAGAATAAGTCCTGGGGTCGATTTTCTCGACTAAAGGCGGTGCTCCAGCATGGCCGCAGTCAAATGACTGAAACAAGTAAAAGAGAGTAAAAGAGAGTAATTAATTTTATATATACGCATCAACGTGTTGTGCCAATAGCCAACAATGAGGTATCCTCCGTGTACCTTTTGATTGAGTACCTTTCCTTCAGTTATCTGGTGAAAACTTTGACTGCATAAACCATAAATTTTACGACAATTATTGGTGCATATTCTCGTTTTGGTGTATCTTGTTATGCTGCACTACAATTAAAGTATTTTATTTTGTTTCAGATCTTCGAACAATGATTTTAAGACGATATTTTCTCCCTCATTTCTCTTATCCAGTTTGCAGGTTAAAAGCAAATTTATGCTTTGTCCTGGATCCCTGTAATACTTTTCTCAGTGGTGGATCTTTTTCACTCTGAATCTTGAGTTCACACTTGAGGGTTATTAATTTTCCCTCAAGATTTGGAGGAGAATGTCCGTACATTTTCGTTATTTCTCTCTTTTGTGCGATTTTGATATGTTGTGAACTTCCACACATAAACACACACGCACGTAACCACACTCACACACACACACACACACACACACACACACACACACACACACACACACACACACACACACACACACAATAATCTCAAAGATCTACGAGAAATAGATGTGGATATTAATAAAAAAAACGTTTGGGCAAATTTTTTATCTGAGTTACCGGTTGAACCCATATCGCACCAGGAAACACAAAGAAGAGCAACTCTGTCCAACTCATTACTTCGCCAGAAGCAATTCCGGAGAGAAAGCCGGGAAGTTTGTGCGAAATAAAAAGCAATCACATTAAAGGCGGTGCCTCAGCATGGCCTCAGCCTTCAGCTGAAACCAGCAAAATTAAGAGTAAAAAATATGTGTGTGTGTGTGTATGTGTGTTATGTATATTCAAGAACGTTTAAGTGTGCACTCATTTTTACTTGCGCTTTCGGTGACTCCAACTCGTTTATCGATGTTTGTGTACGTATTTAAGTTTTAATGTAAATTCTTACTTCAACACCATAATTTTTGCGATCATTTTCTTGTCTTCCTTCTGTTACATTATCATAATTTTCCGGTTTTCATTAGAACACTGCTCCTCCCACTGCTCTCTCTCTCTCTCTCTCTCTCTCTCTCTCTCTCTCTCCTCCTGAACATACATGCATTTTGCACAAGCACAAATATATATATGCATTTCTCTCCATCCGTTTATCATTTTCTTTCCCTCTACATCTTAATTTATGTATGAACATGTTTATGAATCCATATATCTACATCTATATCTATGTCTATCTAGTAATCTATCTATCTTCCCTACCCAGCTTATTCCCCAAACCGTTCTCCTACCGACTACCACTTTTTCAAGAACCTTGATGGTTTCCTGCGAGAGAAGGAGTTAAAAAATCAAACCGATGCTGAAAGTGCTTTCAAAGAGTTCATCAGCTCCAGAACTCCAGAGTTTTATGTTACCGGAATAAACAAACTTGCAACTTGTCGGCAAAAATGTGCTGACTGTAATGTTACTTATTTTGATAAATAAAATGTCCGCATATATTGTGATGAATTTCATGTTTCAAAACGTTGCTTATTTTTCACTCAGCCTGTTATTTGCGTATTTGTATACACCTCCACACACACTTATAGCCACACACATTCACATTCACACATATATTCTTTTTATTACTTAGTCTGAAGAAAAAGAGCGATGTTCATGAGCTCTTTCGAGGCTTCGGAAACTGTTTTGGAGAGGGGAGATAATTGATCCACAATCTAGACACTAATCTCAAATGCTTTGAATAGAGTGATCTCTACTAAAGGTACCCAAGGGGCTAGTTGGTATTATTATACCGTGCATCTGATTAAGTTTAACCTCCCGTTATATGAACTCGCATATACCGTTATAGAGTGTCGCTACTCAAAGTATCTCTCTTTCTGTATATATACCTATACTCTCTTTTCTCTTTTACTCTTTTACTCTTTTACTTGTTTCAGTCATTTGACTGTGGCCATGCTGGAGCACCGCCTTTTTTAGTCGAGCTAATCGACCCCAGGACTTATTCTTTGTAAGCCTAGTACTTATTCTATCGGTCTGTTTTGCCGAACCACTAAGTTACGGGGACGTAAACACACCAGCATCTGTTGTCAAGCGATGATGGGGGGACAAACAACACACACACACACACACACACACACACACACATATATATATATATATATATATATATATATATATATACATATATACGACGGGCTTCTTTCAGTTTCCGTCTACCAAATCCACTCACAAGGCTTTGGTCGGCCCGAGGCTATAATGGTGCCACGCAGTGGGACTGAACCCGGAACGATGTCGATCGTAAGCATGCTACTTACCACACAGCCACTCCTCTCTCTCCCTCTTCCTCTCTCTCTCTCTCTTTCTCTCTCTCTCTCTCTCTCTCTCTCTCTCCAGTTATTCTTTCATATTTACATCTTTACGTATCAGCGTCTTTCTCTTTCTACTCCAATCACTCATTATCTTTCTGTAGCATCTTTGTTCCTGCTATTTCTATCTCTCCTAACCATTATCTTTTGCCCTCCCCTCTTCTCTCTCTCTCTCTCTCTCTCTCTCTCTCTCTCTCTCTCTCTCTCTCTCCCTTACTCTGCTCTGTTTTACTTTCCCTCTTATGTCTTTTCTCTTACAGGCAATGGTCTCGGTGACTTTCCTTCGAGCATTATAACTCTAATCCATTCTTTCTAATTCTCCAATTTCTCCGTTTAAATTGTTTACACAACTCTTTCTCCCTCGCTCCCCCACGCCAAAAACCTTTTCCATCTGAATCACTCACTACCTCTCTATTCACTCTCTATTCACTCTCTTTCTCTTTCTCGCTCCCTTTCCTTCTTTCTTTCACTCCCATTCATTTATTCCTCAAATTCTTCCACCTAGTTTTATCCTTCAACTCCTTCATATTTACCTTTTTCGAACTTGTCTCCGCTCTACTGTGCAAAGTTAGCTCATTTCATTTCTGACATAATCCATGATCTTCTCTCCAACTCCCTACTCAACGTGGTTGATTTATTCTGCAAACGTCAAGCCACAAACATTCAGAGCATTCCGCCACCACCACCTCTACACCACCACCACCACTACCTCTACACCACCACCACCTCTACACCACCACCACCTCTACACTACCACCACCATCTCTACACCACCACCACCACCTCTACACCACCACCACAACCTCTACACCACCACCACCTCTACACCACTACCACCTCTACACCACCACCACCTCTACACCACCACCACCTCTACACTACCACCACCTCTACACCACCACCACCTCTACACCACCACCACCACCTCTAAACCACCACTACCACCTCTACACCACCACCACCTCTACACCAACACCACCTCTACACCACCACCACCTCTACACCACCACCACCACCACCTCTACACCACCACCACCACCTCTAAACCACCACTACCACCTCTACACCACCACCACCTCTACACCACCACTACCACCTCTACACCACTACCACCTCTACACCACCACTACCACCACCACCGCCGCCGCTGCCACCACCACCACCACCACCACCACCACCATTACCATCATCAACAACAACAACAACGACGACGACGACACCAATACCACCTCTACACCACCACCACCACCTCTACACCACCACTACCACCTCTACACCACTACCACCTCTACACCACCACTACCACCACCACCGCCGCCGCTGCCACCACCACCACCACCACCACCACCATTACCATCATCATCAACAACAACAACGACGACGACGACACCAATACCACCGTTGCCACAGCTCTTCACCCTTAGTACTGCAAAACCACCACCATTACCATTACCCTCACTATTACTAACATGACCACAACAACAGCTACACTGCCAAAACAACGATGACGATGACCATCACCCCATCACCCATCCATCCATCCATCCATCCACCCATCCATCCATCCATCCATCCATCCACCCATCCATCCATCCATCCATCTATCCTTCCCATCACGCCTATAAGTTGCACGACGACCAGCACAACACATACCACACTGCTATCACACGCATGATTACTTTTATTGTCACAAGCATTACACATGCAACAGTACTACCTCCATCACACAATCAACACGACCACACAGTCGCGATAATCGCTACCCCACCGCATCCAAACCACTAGTCTCATTACCACAACTTCTCCCTACAGTCTATAATCGTATTTCTTTTTATATAATCATAAGCATCCACACACACTGCACCAACACTATCGTTACCTACACAGATATAAACACTGCCACCATCTCATAATCATATCTAAAATAACACCACCACCACAACCACCACTTCTATCATCACCACAACCACCACCACCACCACCTCTATAACGAGATCATCCCTATGATCGATGCAGTGAAGTGATGAGCTCAACTTCTTGTTGAAAGAATTTCTCCTCATGGAAGTCCCTACCTCTCTTGGGAGAGACAAGTACGTTACGAACACCCATGCTATCTTTCCTTATAAATCTGAGGTATTTTGTCTTTGTTATCAGTTCAATATTTCCATATTCTTGCTTTAGCTCTTTGAGTTGTCCTTTTGCACAACAGCATGTGCACATACGAACATTGCAAGATTGATATTGCTGATCTTGTACATGATTAAGAAGACTATCGTGGCATGAATGGTGCTTATTTAGTTCAGTCTACACCAGAGAGAACCCTATCGTTTACTTTTCTATTGCTAATAAAATATAGGCTTCTGTTATATTGATTTGGTCGCTTCATTATTCATTCCTTTCTGAATAATATAAACAATTCGTAATTCGTGTCAGCATCACCAGCGAATTTTTAACAAGTCGCATAACTTTAAATAGTTATTATCGCTATGACAAAAGCATATTTTGACCAAGATGCTTCTTAACTGAATACTAATTATTTTACAGTTTACAGGCTTACCATAGAAGACAAAATTCATCGGTGTTCCTCCAATGATCATTAAAATAACAATAGAATTAAATTGAAAATTTTTATTGGAAAATTCATGATTATTTAAGTAAATTTAACTGAAGATCAGTTATTCACTATATCCTTAATCTTATATGTCCTTGAAATTCAATCCTATTTGTAATATTACGTAGTCTCTACTTTATTGTTTGTATTGCTTTATTGTTGTTATTGTATTTATCGTCCCCATAGTCATCTGTTTAATAATTGTAATTTTTTTTCCGGTTGCTGACGTTCTTAATATTGCTGTTAAATCTTCGATTATTGTCAGGATGGATTTAATTATTTCTTGTACTTTTGTCAAATGTTGATATGGCATTGGTGTAATATGTTGCTGTCATCATAGTTCCTTGTTTTCTACGAGAGAGGACCACCAGTCTTGTATTTGTTATATGTCTGTGTTTTAACTTCACTATTTTCTCTCCTGCATATTTTTGAAGTGATACGCGCAAGATTAGTGGTGCAGAAATATTTACCAAAGAGGTAATAGGATTTTCGATCAAATTTCAAATTTCCCGTGCACACAAAATGAACAACATCAACAAATATCGTAAAACAAGCATCATCGGCAGATGGAACTGTTCTAGTACTTTAATTAGAACACAAATTATAATTATATTAACAAAAAAAAAATATACATACATCTGTATAAAGAACGAGTATGACCTATTCCTAGCAATTGGGATTCGTCTGTTCTATAGAAAGTGATTATTGGCAACGTTGTTTCGACTCTTAATTGAAACGACTTCACTCGCGCCAGTGTTGTTATTGGAAAAAACGTGAACATTGCATTTCAATCATATCTCTACAACTTTAAATCTCAGATGTCATATCGACGTAAGAAATCAATTATTTTCTAGAAGTCTTATTTTTATTGTGCCTTCACTGCACAAGCAAGTAAAATCGGTAGAGTTCCAAGTTAAAGTAACATCCATTGACAGGAGCTGAATAAATCGACTGTTAACACCTCCATATTTTGTTCTCTGTAGCGTTCTCTGTATGTAAGTAAACACACCGATTTCGATTCTTCACTGGAGTCACATCCTATTAGTAGTATCCGTGTTGGCATAAGAAAACATATTTCTATCACAACTTCCCGTCTCTTTCTTGCCTTTTAAAAATCTCTGTCGTCACGATTTAGTCATTATTTTTAGCCACAACGATAAGTTGGTGTAGGCTTTCTTCGAGTCAACGACCTGGCTTTTAATTCCCATTTTAGAACTATTTCACTTCAAGCATGCGACTAAATACCATAAGTATGAAAATTACATATTGCTACACATCATTACCGCCAGCACCACAACAAATGATATGGATACCACTATTACTCTTTCTGTTCACCACTGTCATTAGCACAAAAATCACTGATCGTGTCATTACTAGCCGTTGCCCACGCTAACTCCATTATCAATAATACAAAGCCTACCATCAACCATCAAAAATAGTACTACGATTACTTCCATTTTGATTACCACGTCGACAATATTACTAGAACTATAACCAATGATATCAATGCTCAACACGATTACCAACTGTACAAGCAACCAGCATATCACACAAACATCAGTATTTCCAATTGCACTACTGTTACCATAAACCAATTGTACTTGCTGTAGCATCACCATCACCATCACCACCACACCAATAAGGTTACCCGAATTATATCCATACCTGCTCCATTAATATCACCACAGTAATTACTGCCCAAAACACTGCTTACACTGCTAATATCATCATCACGATTCACATCAACCATTACGACCACTCCAGCACTGCCACTAACTTCACTATTCCAGCACTGTCACCATCACATAAACTGCTTCACACACCCTTACCATCGATACCACCTCACCATCTCCAACATTTTCATCAGAATTGCGATCAACAACCTGCTCAGAAAAGCCAAATAAGTTATCAGTCTTTTCAATTACAACCGGAAATTAGTTTTCAGCTAGAGGAAGAGGTGACTGTTGGCGGTGTAACGGCACCAATAGAACCGATCGAAATTATATTGAAATTGACTTTGTAGGGGTACCATTTCAAATTAGAAGAATCTAAGAGCCCCCACACACCGAAAGACTGACTGACTGGCGGACTGATTGAAACAGACACAAAGATTGTCATGTATGCATATTTAAATGTGTGCCTGTGTGTGTACGCGAATGACTCTCTCTGTGTGCGTGTGTGCGTGCGCACGTATATTTACACATACATAAGCATACAGACATATGTATATGTATACATGAGTGTATATGAATAGTTACACGAACACACACACACACACGCGTATATATACATATATATGAATATAAACATATAATATATATACATTTATGATATTCATATGGGTATATCTTTTTAAATACGTATGTACATGCCTATAGGTATCTGTGCATATACACATAAATGGTGTATATATATATATATATATATATATATATATATACACGAACCCATATAACATATTGAATATACGCATACATACATATATATAAATATATATATATTTTTTCATGTATGCATAAATATCTACATCTATCTACTTATCAATCTATCTCTCTCTCTATATATGTCAATATATATATAAGCACAAATATATTGATAGTCAAAACGGGACATAAAGACATTTAACGGAAAAGGCACACTGAATATGGAATAACTTTCATCAGCAAGAAACAGCGCAGTTTCTGAGCTTTCAAAATTTAGGCACTTTAAATACATAGTAGTAGCCCCTTGATTGCGTCACTGGTTGTAAAAATTAGGATTATCGAAGGCAAAAACATACGAGTGAGAGGAAAAGTTGTGTACATATGGATGCATACATACATACATATGTGTATATATATGTACATACATATATATATATATATATATATTATCATATACATACACATATGCATGCATATGCACTATGAAACTCTCACACGGACACACACACGCGCATACACAATCACACACATATTAGTGTTATAAACTATTGTTTGTTCGTGTATGCATATGTGTGTGTGTGTGTGTGAGAATGTTGTAATATGCAAATAGGCAAAGTGGGTGTACGAATAGTAATTATGTTCAGCTCAGTAAAGAAGAAACAAATATATTAACAATAATTCATACTTAATTACTAAATTATATACTGTGCCGAGGCGTCAGAGTGTCGACGTATTTCGATGCATTTCGGCTGTTTCCGTTGATTCGTCTATGCATGTATTTATTTCTATTTACAGTTTTTCCGTTAATATAACCGCAGTATGTTTGATGTAGTTCGCTTTTTGTCTTTGGATGTCTTGTCTCTAGAAGTGAACCTGGCAATCTCTTTGAATTTTTGTCAATTTTTGTCTATCTCTTTATATGCAGTTCTGTTTTACTGTGTTAGCGTAACAGTGTGCACCTGTCTAAACATACATGCATACACGCATACACACATACACACATGCATACATACATACATACAGACATACATACATACAGACATACATACAGACAGACAGACAGACAGACAGGCACACATACGCAGTAACGCACACACATTCACATATTTGTGTATGCATGTGTTTGTGTGTGTACAAACAGACATACCACATATGAATACATACCACAAACAGACATACCACATATGAATACATATGTGTACATTTATCTAAGTATTTATATATATATATATATATATATATATATATATATATATATATATATATATATGTATGTATGTATGTATGTATGTATGTATGTATGTATATGTTTGGTACATCGAAGAGGAGAATAGTACTGAAAACCTGAATATATATACTTTCATTAATAAAAGTTACAAATATAACTTAAGATCCAAGAATTTTATGTGATGCTCGATACTTTAGTTTCGATTCCTGGACCGGGCTATATGTTATGTTTTTAAGCAAAACACTTCATTTCTCGTTACTTCTGTCAATCAGGATTTGGTAGACGGAAACTGAAAGAAGCCTGTCGTATATATGTATATATATATATATATGTATGTATATATGTGTTTGTATG
Source organism: Octopus bimaculoides (assembly GCF_046866305.1). NCBI lineage: Eukaryota > Metazoa > Mollusca > Cephalopoda > Octopoda > Octopodidae > Octopus > Octopus bimaculoides. Next base: position 70,188,087 of record NC_142934.1, on the reverse strand, counting down.
TCTGTGTTTGTCCCCCCAACATCGCTTGACAACCGATACTGGTGTGTTTATG
>NC_142934.1:70180535-70183035 GCF_046866305.1 Octopus bimaculoides | reverse complement strand
AACATAATTCCAAGGCAAAAACTGAATACAAATAAACTTACGTACGTTTCGATTGCAGCCTATAAATAAACTCGTAATTTCAAGAATTGGATTAAATCTAATGATGCGAATTAATTACATTTTGAATATTGTAGGGTAGAATCTCTTCAGGCTTTTGTGTTTTTTTAATATATAAACACACGTATATATACACACATACACACACCTAAACACACACATACATTTAGATGTAAATATATATATATTTACATATATATATATATATATATATATGTATATATATATATATATATATTTACATACATATATATATATATATATATATATATATATATATATATATATATATATATATATATTTACATACATATATATATATATATATTTACATATATATATATATATATATATATATATATATATATATATATATATATATATATATATATATATATATATATGTATATATATATATATATATTTATATATATATATATGTGCGTGCGTAAATATACATACATACATACAAACATACATACATGCATACATGCATATCAAGCTGCGTTTTGGAAGACGTAAACTATTTCTGTATTTCAATCTGGTTCTCTCTTACTTTGCTACTTCGGTACATGACCATCAATTTCGACTAAAGAAATAATTTATTTATTAGATGAGTTCATGATTTGCTTATTCTAGCATGACGGTGACGTAGTTTTGTGTCAAAAGAAATTTTTTAATATTTAATCTTGCAACTTGTCAGACTGAGATTTCAAACATTCAATTAAGAACTCGTTTGATCGAGTTGGTGCATGCGTGCGCACGTCGTGCGTACGTGTGTGTGTGTGTGCATACGTCCATGCATATGCATACCACCCTTAGACACCTTTATATATTTTATGGACACAACTCCTCTGAATATATATATATATATCACTGTCTAGGTCCACCCTAACCATTTCGCACCAATAGGTTTCAGGAAGGGTGCAATAAAATTTAAAAAGAAGCCTGAAGTGGTGAAGTCGTGACATTAAACTACCTTTATTGGTAGACGTCAGTACTTCTAAGCTATATATTTTATATATAAGCATCTCCTCGTCTTTATTGTGTCAAAACAACTACTACACTGCTCTACATAACCCTATCATAAACTATCAAATGTATTTTGTATATTGGCGTTAATATATCTAATGTAGTAAGCCAAGAAATATTAATTTATCATAACTACAATTTTAGTGAGGAGATAAATCATCATTTTAATGGCAAACTCTGTGCAACACAGCCATGGCAGACAATTCTGTAATATCAAATCTGTTATTCGAGCAAACTGTTCGTTTACGTCCCCGTAACATAGTGGTCGGTTCGGCAAAAGAGATCGATAAATTAAGTACCTGATATTAAGAAGATAACCACTGAGGTCGATTTGCTCGACTTAAAATCCCTTCAAAGCAATGCTCCAGCATGGCTGCTCTCCTATTACTGAAACAAGTTAAAAGATGAAATATTTGTCTGTGTACGTAACAGACCAACACACATACATTCGTTTCTAGAAGTCAACAGCTCAGCAAATATGAATATCTCTTCTAACTTTGTGATGAAATAGAATGAATGTTAAACTAAAGCAGAATTTACCTCTCTTGCGTTACATCAACAAATTCCTATTCATTATCATAATTGCACTGGTTGACGTAGCAATATATAGGTTAACAATTTAGATTTGCTAGTATTTTTTCTAGAAAACATAATCCAAATCAGACTTGACTACTGGAACAGTGGAAATTAGTAAAATATTCCAAAGCTACTCTATTCATTGCTTTTGTTACCGTAAAATAATTTAGAATTTAATAAAAAAAAAAATTTTTCTTATTAAACAGGTATTTGGTATATAAATTATGGCATTTTGATAGAACGTTCTGGCTTAAACACTTTAAAATGATAATTGTTTGCATTATAGAACCAAGGACGTTGTCAGGCGGGTTGGTGTCAAAAGGATTAATTTTCCTGAAATTAAACTACACACAGTCAAATTATGCTTATAGAACGCACACATTCTTAAAGAGTAATCATGCTCACACCATGTACATATGTAGATACGTAGTTTGTCATGTACTCCTGTATCATGTGTGCGAATATATTTACATATACATCTACACACACACACACACACACAAACATATACAAACACACACACATATATATACAATCTCTCCTATATGTTCACAAGACCCTAGAAGTGTCTTGACATGAACTAAAATGACTTTTACTTTCTCTGGCCAGCTAGAATTCTGTGAAGAACTTAAATGTGAAAAAAAAAATGCTTATTCGTGCATTTGCACTTTCACTCGCACACACATACACAAGACGCACATACACACATGCATGCACTAATACTTAAGTGTAACATGTGTATATGCAGACGTGCAGTCGTACAAACATAAGCTTGTGTATTAGCACATATATATAGCTACCAACCTACAAACATTCATACATACGTACGTACATA
>NC_142934.1:70165535-70170535 GCF_046866305.1 Octopus bimaculoides | reverse complement strand
TTCTGCTAAATGGGAGCAAAAGAAGCAAAAGAATTTCTCCATAACAGAATATCATTCAAATTTCAAGATGTGTGTACTTATATGATATATACGTGCGTGTTTATGCTTGTAGGCGTGTGATAATAGATACATACATACATACATACATACATACATACATACATACATACACACATACATACTGCCTAAATACCAATCTTGAGAAATTAGGCTTCTCAGAACCAGAAAGGCGAAAGCTACAGATACAAGTCATCACTGGAACTGAAAAAATCTGTAACATTTTCCAGAAGTTTATCATTTAAGTATATATATGAGCAGCTCTAGATAAGCTAGTATATGCACGAGAAGACATACATAAAACAAAACATACAAATCTTCCCGTATGCATACATATAAAAATACTCTGTTGTTGATGTTGAAATTGCTGTGAAGGAGCCTTGGATCTAGTTTAGAAGCCGGCTCTTTAAGTTTTAGCCCTACTTGAACTTCCCAACGAAGTATTCTTCAGTTGTACACTGAGGCTTCAGAAATACTCTGTTGTTCTCTCATCTCTTAGAGTGATTACATATATAATGTATTATTTTATTACTTCTTTCTTGTTCACATCTATCATATGGTAATATGAGGTTTTAACCGATATTGCAAATGTAATAGCTTAATAGTTAACAACAGTGTTGAGTTTCTTGTGCCCACTGGAGTTTTTAAACGGCAATGAAATCACGCACATGCTCAGGTATCTTAGCGGTGTTCACTCTGTTGCAAGCATTTAGTGAAATCTCGAAGGATGGAAAGGTAAATTCCTTTCTTCCATCTGTCACAAAGTATTTGCAAACGTTTCAATTGATTCTGCTCTTCGTTACCTAAAACGCAAAATGCAACCAAAAACTTAAATTAAACTATTTCTAGACGTAAACTGAACTTTAAAACTTTATTAATTGCATTTTTTGATTCTTATTAATTCTCAGTTTAAATATTGATATTTGTACTGTTTACTTATACTATGAATTTTTCAAATCCATCTAAAAAATTTAGGTTTTCTGTAAGATAAAGAATTAACCTATTCAAGTTATATGTTCATTGCGTCAGAAATATTGACAAGAATTTTATTATAGTCTAAATATAAAAATAAAAAAAAATAAAGCGAGTTCCGTTATACTGCTCTCTTCATCTAAAGAGTAGAAATAGTTTGGTGAATTAGATTTTTCCTTAAACCTGCTCATTTTAACAATTAACCTAAATGTAAAAGACAAATTATAAAATTAAAATGTAATTGAGAATTGATTTGAAATAGCTTAGTTTTTGCTGTGTAAGTAGGAAACTCAAACCTATGATCATCTCGTTTTTTGTGGTGGCATCTTGGATTATTTTATCTATTCTGTGTCCTTAATCTTTGAGCATGTTAGGATATGTCATGAGTATTATTTGACTGCTATTTCTTGTGATTCGAGTGATAATCTTGACGTTCCCCCGTTCTAAACCAGTGTGTATTTCTGTTGCGATTTACAAATGATATTTACAGTCTAGTTAAAAGCTAACGACATTTCTCTGATAGTTTCTTCATGTTTCATGCAAATACTTTGCATTAACAATGTACAATGAACAAGTCAGTGAAATGGGGATGCGAACTGAAATGCGTACTTAAGGAATCATTCCAAAGATATAAATGGTTCTTTTTCTTAGTTTTGTGTGATCCAGTATTATCCTGTTAATAAGGAATTAGTCAAGTGCATTACTGCATACATAGATACATACGTACACACACACACACACGCACACAAACACGCACTCACATGTACGTGAGTGCTTCAGTGTGTGTATATATATATATATATATATATATATATACTTCAATTGAACTGCTCAATGTTTCTGATTTAATGATTATCTATTTATTTATTTATTTATTTATTTATTTTCAAATCTATTCTAAAGTTTACTTGCAGTCATTCATTCATTCACAAAGACATTTCCCAATTTGAAGATAGAAATATGCGCATCTCTTATTAGGTTGAGTGTATCCGGTTGCTGCTGCTGCTGCAGCTCTCTCGCTCCCCATATACAAATATGTGTGTGAATGTACGTGTGTGTGTGTGTGTGTGTGTGTTTATACCTCATATATATGTATGTGTATGCAGTCACATATGTATGTTTATGTATATACACACACAAACATATATATATATACATACTATTAACACACCCACAGAATAACGCGCGAAAATATGTTAATTCCTTCTTCTACAGATAAAGACACACACACACACGCGAACATACACACACACACACACGCACACACACACACACCACCACACACATGCAGTATGATATCAATTCATGCATGTATATATGTCTTGTATGTTATTGAAAGACTGCACATACTACATCTATATGTATGTATGTATGTATGTATGTATGTATGCATGCATGCATGCATGCATGTATGTATGTATGTATGTATGTATGTATGTATGTATGTGTGTATGTATGTATGTATATGGATATATGCATCTATGCATGTATGTTTCAATAGATATAAGTGTATTACATATATATACATATATATTCACATGTACGTCTGTGTATATATGTATATAGCGTTACATATAATATATGCCGCCTCTCAGTCTATCCATAATATACACGATATATACATGCATGAGTTGATAAACAAGTATGAGTTTACTTCACTGTGTCTGTTCATATGACTTTGTTACTTAACTATGACACGTTTACATTTTTGTCATCGGTCGTCGTCTTCTTCATATCATCATCATCATCCTCATCATCACCATCCTCATCATCATCAATATTATTATTATTATTGATCAGTAGTTTTATTTCTATAACGTGCTTTCACTTCACTACCGAGCGCAGCTCTGTGTGCCTTGGGTATGTGCTGTGGTTTGCTGTGGTGCTCTTATGTTTACTGTATTGAAAGTGTTTTGCGTAGGATGTGTGCTGTGCCCAGTAGTGCAATTTTCTGTATGTTATATATATTTGTAAGTCCTGGTGTTTTTGTTATGTATTTGTCTGAATATCTTTTTTATTATACCTAAGGCACCTACTATAATAGGAATTGTTTCTGTTTTTTAGATTCCACATTCGAGTTACATCTATTTCCTTATTATTATTATTATTATTATTATTATTATTATTATTATTATTATTATTATTATTATTATTATTATTATTATTATTATTATTATTATTATTATTATTATTCAGTAGTTTTATTTTTATAACGTGCTTTCACTTCACTACCGAGCGCAGCTCTGTGCGCCTTGGGTATGTGCTGTGGTTTGCTGTGGTGCTCTTATGTTTACTGTATTGAAAGTGTTTTGCGTAGAATGTGTGCAGTACCCAGTAGTGCAATTTTCTGTATGTTATATATATTTGTAAGTCCTGCTATTTTTGTTATGTATTTGTCTGAATATGTTTTTATTATACCTAAGGCACCTACTATAATAGGAATTGTTTCTGTTTTTAGATTCCACATTCGAGTTATCTCTATTTCCAGGTCTTTGTATTTTGAAAGTTTTTCCATTTCTTTTAGAGAAACGTTGTCATCTGCTGGTATTGATACATCAATTAGAAAGCATTTTTTTCCTTCATGATCTTTGACAACTATATCTGGTCTATTTGCCTTAATTTCTCTATCTGTGTGTATTGGCATATCCCAGAGTATGGTTGCTTTCTCGTTTTCTGTGACCTTTTCTGGCGTGTGTTTATACCATCTTTTTTCTGTTGTTATTCCATAATGTTGGCATAGCTTCCAGTGTATATAGGTCCCAGCTCTGTCGTGTCTGTGAATATATTCCTTCTTAGCCAGGACTGGGCAGCCAGAGATAATATGATTTATTGTTTCTTGTCGATCTCCACATATTCTACAGTTACTTGTTATATTTCTTTTCATTATGTGTTTTTGGTAATTTCTGGTGGGGAGGCTTTGGTCTTGTGCAGCAATTAAAAATCCTTCAGTCTCTGCTTTCAGTCCTGAGCTTCTCAGCCATTGCTGGGATTTTTCTCTGTCTATTTCTTTCGCATTTAGTTTAGCCCAGTATTTACCATGTAGGGGCTTTTCTTGCCATCGTTTTATCATGGTCCGTTGCTGTTCTAGTTTTAGTTTGGATTTCATTTGTTTTATAGCTTTTGTTGTTTCTTCTTCTTCTTCTTCGTATTTGTTAGGTAGATTGATTTCTTGTTTGTATTTGTCAGCTTCCTTAAATACTGAAAACAGTTTTTTGTTTTGCTCGTGTTTTGTGGCTATTTGTATTAGTTTCCCTTGCTTCTGGAGTAGGTATTTTTGCAGTCCTATGGTGGTTATTTTATAATAGTTTTCTAGCTGTATAAGACACCTGCCACCTTCTGTGCGTTGTATATATAGCCTTTCTATGTCAGATTTTGGGTGGTGCATCCTATATCCTGTCATTATTTTTCTTGTTTTCCTGTCTATTTTACATAGTTCGTTTAGTGTCCAGTTAAGGATGTTGCAGCTGTAGCTTATAACTGGGACAGCTAAAGTGTTGATACCCATTATCTTGATTTTAGCATTGAGCTCTGTTTTTAGTATTGATCTAACTCGTCTATAGTACTCTTTCTTTATTTTTTCTTTCATTTGTGTATGTTGTATCCTATCTAGTTCATTGACTCCTAAATACTTATATGGTTGGCTTTCGTCTAGTTCTCTTATTTCATTGGCTTTATCTAGTGTTATATTGCTACTTTTAACTAATTTTCCTCTTTTCAGGGTTGCTTTGGCACATTTTTCTAATCCGAATTTCATTTCTATTTCCTTGGTAAAGCCGTGTACTGTCTGTAGTAGTGTTTCTAGCTCTTTGTCGTTTTTTGCATATAATTTTAGGTCATCCATATATAGAAGGTGGCTGACTGTTTTTCCATAGCATTTGTAACCGCATCCAGTTCTATTTAGCAAATCTGTTAAAGGTGTGAGTGCCAGGCAGAACAGGAGTGGAGAGAGCGTGTCTCCCTGGAATATTCCT
>NC_142934.1:70140535-70155535 GCF_046866305.1 Octopus bimaculoides | reverse complement strand
GTCTCTCTCTCTCTCTCTCTCTCTCTTATATATATATATATATATATATATATATATATATATATATATATATATATATATATATATATATATATATTATATAGTGTTTTATTTTAGCTTGTGCATCTCTAGTTAAAATTAATGTTGATTAGGTTGTGGTACCTAGATTAGATTTAAAAGTGTTTGATTATATGATAGACTGGGAAGATTTAGAAAGGTTTTTGCCGTATTTATCGATACGTTTAGGCTGCAGGGTGGGTTGAATTAGGTGATGTTTCTTTTTCTTGTTATATTTCATTTGTGGGCCATTTATGTGGCTTTGGTGTATATAGTAAATTTTCTTTCTTTGAATCTGTTCAGTTTTATGGCTTCATTGTAGAGTGGTGTTTATTCGTCGAACATTGTTTTGTCGGTCGTAATTGTAGTGATTCTTGCTTCATGTTCTTAACTTGGTGAAGCTGGATAGTCGTCAATCTTGTATATATATTATTTAATATAACATTATATATGTATATATGTATATAAATATGTATATGTATATAAATATATATATATATATATATATATATATATATATATATATATATATATATATATATATATATATATATATACATACATATACGCGGATATATTTATATGTGTATGTGCCTCCACGTATGCACGTTTGTAGCACCACTTCGATTTTCTGTACGAGAAATATGTTTCTGTAGTTAAGTTAAATGTTATATCCAGGAAGTTTGGAACCAAATAGACAAGAATATCGAATTATTGTGAATCACGGGTGGCGAAAATAAAAAAAATAGAATTCACTTTTTAATAAACAATATGCTCCATAATATGCTTTGAATACTGTCAACGCCCTTCGTTAACAAGCTGCAACATGTGTGTGTGTGTGTGTGTGTGTGTGTGTGTGTGTGTGTGTGTGTGTGTGTGTGTTATTTCTTTACTACCCACAAGGGGCTACACACAGAGGGGACATACAAGGTCAGACAAACGGATTAAGTCGATTATACCGACCCCAGTGCGTAACTGGTACTTATTTAATCGACCCCGAAAGGATGAAAGGCAAAGTCGACCTCGGCGGAATTTGAACTCAGAACGTAGCGGCAGACGAAATACCGCTAAGCATTTCGCCCGGCGTGCTAACGTTTCTGCCAGCTCGCCGTGTGTGTGTGTGTGTGTGTGTGTGTGTGTGTGTGTGTGTGTGTGTGTGTGTGTGTGTGTGTGTGTGTGTGTCTGTGTGTCTGTGTGCGCGTGCGTGCCCATGGTATGTTGTATGCCTGTTGGTGATTGTGTATGTCTGTTGTGTATAAAGGTAGTATTTTCAGTGCTCGCCTTTTTATTTCCGTCTCTTCCGCTTTATGAAGCGGATTTGTGTACATTCATTTACAGATGTATTTATTTAATCTTTAATTATTATTATTATTATTATTATTGTTATTATTATTATTATTATTATTATTATTATTATTATTATTATTATTGTTATTATTATTATTATTATTATTTATTTTTACTATCATTATTATTATTATTATTATTATTATTATTATTATTATTATTATTATTATTATTATTATTTATTTTTACTATCATTATTATTATTATTATTATTATTTATTTTTACTATCATTATTATTATTATTATTATTAATAATAGTAGTAGTATTAGTAGTATTAGTATTAATATTAGTATTAGTATTATTGTTATCATTATCATTATCATTATTATTATTATCATCATCATTATTATTTTTAGTATTATCTGACTCTTTCTCCACCTGTTATTTCCACTTAATCCCCCACCACCACCACCACCACCACAATCACCACCACCACAGCCCTTTCCCACTGATCCAGTGACACCTATATAGAAACATACGGGGAGAATTACTCGACCTGCAGGCTATCAAAACATAACTTCGGTGACATCTAACCGAGATCTTGTTGATGACAAGTTGAGTAGGGAGATAAGTTTGTTTAAGAAGAAAACCAAAATCCTTATGACAAAAAAAAAAAAAAAAAAAAAAATAATAATAATAATAATAACAGAAATGAATAATTGTAAAGTACTTTGTGTCAAACGTCTCGTCAGTTCCGTCTGCACTCCTTCTTTCCCTCCTTGTTCCAGCCGATCAGGTGCTTATTTTATCGACCCTAAAATTCAACTCAATCGGTGTATCAGTGATAAGCCATCTAAGATCATAAACACCTAGCTATTAGTATGACAAAGATCTTAGCTGTGTTAAAAACTTTGCTGTTTCACAAGCCTGTCACTCGATCAACTAGAAATAGCAGCAAAATTCTCCTCGCATAACATTGTAGCTTGTTTTAAAAAAAGCCGGTTGAAAGATATAGCACTACATAAACTGTACCTGAAAAATGAACCGGATGATCAATAATAGAATGTATTTGAGGATATGTCTGCTGAAAAGGGTGTTTCGTGGTAAACGAAAGTAGAAGCTACTCAATTTTCGATACCAACAACGTTGTGATGGACAAAATATTTTCTAGCTCTTTAAATTCTGTGTTCCGATACCTCCAAGGTTTACTTACTTAGTGTTTCATCCTTTTCCTATTGGAGTCGATGAAATAAAGACCCATTAAAGTACTGGAATTTAATTTAATCGAGTAACCAATCCAACAAAAAATTGTGGCTGTCAAATATATTTGAAACTATAATGATTATCATTCCCATTCACAATATATATTCCCACTGCAGTTTCCATACCTTTCGTGTTTAGTCCTACCAATGAATCAGCAACAATAATAGACAAAAAAGGAAAATGACAACACTAACAATACTGAACATTTGAACGATTAACTGTTTAACCAATTGTTTAACAAATGAGTTTGAAAAACTAGAAAGAAAAAACGGCGGATTGCTTAATTGGTTAACGGAGTAACTAACCCATTAACTACCAATAACAATAAAAGACGGAACCTGTGCGTGTGTTTATTATTATCGGCATGATGCCCCTCCCAAATTTCAATAATAATAAAATCATTTACAATAATAAGAAAAATATTGCTTCACAGACTCCACTTCACACATCATCCCGCCAAATCCTTGACTTTTTTTTTCTCTTTAGCAATTTTTTCAATTCTTACCATCACTTACAGAGACGGATACACATAAAACAAAACAGTACCCTTGATTATACCGCCACTACCTACCTACTTATCTTCATACATGGTGGTTGTCTACTCCGTATGCTGAGTTTGACCACCTCCTGTACCTACACCTTAAAACCATCATTCATCTGATGTGGCTTTTTAAACCAGACAATGAAAAGACACCCACATAGATTGTTTATTCGATTTGGACCACCAATAGCTGCAGTTAAATTCTGATCGTTGTGGATCTTAAAATGTCTTTTGAGGCCTCCGTTAGATTTCCAATCCTTCTGGCATACGTTGCATTGAAAGGTGTGCACAGGCATATAGGCATAACTATATCGATAACTAACAAACTTAAGTTGTTTCTAAGAAGTTGGTGGCCCTACAATGACATACCAACCAGATATCATTCAACTTATAATTGCAGTTTGAAACGAAAAAGCAAACACTGTACTAGAAACTAAAATGGCTGTTAGCGGGAACACTGTCGTCGCAGATTTTCTCTATCCATGTTAACCTGGGATTAAACAACAACTACTACTACTACTACTACTACAACTACTACTACTACTACTACCACTACCACTACTACTACTACTACTACTACTACTACTACTACTACTACTACTACTACTATACTGCTACTGCTGCTGCTGCTATTAGTACTGTTCTGCTGCTGCTGCTGCGACTACTGTACTACTACTACTGTACTGCTGTTGCTAATCCTTAACAGCGAACAAAATGTACAGTATGAGTTAAAGAAAGAGATGGGGGAGGAGAAAAAAACAAGAGTGCGAGGGGGAGATGGGAGGGAGAGAAAAATGAAAGGTGACAGTGTCTCTGTTTATTGAGAAAGCGCAAGACGAAGAGGTAGAAGACAAAATATAAACGCGCGCACGCGCGCGCGTGCGTCCGTATGTGTGTGTCTATGTGCGTGTGTAAGGAAATATAAATTTGACTTGTCTTTGTTATAATTTGTTAGCCGTTCCCCGGCGCACAAGAATAATAAAAACAAACAAGAATAATAAAATCCATCAAGACAAAGGCAGATAAACATATTAAAAATTAGACATTTTATACATACACACACACACACCTATATATGTATACACACACATATGTATATATATACACACATATGTATACATATGTATACATATCTATATATACATATATATATATATATATATGTATATATATGTGTGTGTATCTTTATGTCTATATATATATATATATATATATATATATATATATATATGTATATATATATAGCGAGAGAGATGTATATATATATATATATATATATATATATATATATATATATATATATATATATTTATATATATATATATATATGTATGTATATAATATATAAAGCATGCATACACACTTAAGTACACACACATGTATGAGCCTGAAATACAGTACATATAAAAGAGAGGTAAGGAAACAATAAATTTATCTGAGGAAAAAATATATAAATGAATAAAGAATTTTGTTTTTTTTATTTATAAAATCTATTATAAATCATGACAATAAAAAAGACAGAAAAATTAAACAATAAAAAGAAGAAAAATAAACAAAAATATAAACAAAAACAAAAATTAATAAAAGAAATAACTAAAAACGAACAAGAGAAAATATAGAAACTGAAGAAGGAAGAAAGAAAGAAAATGAAAGAAAAAAGGAAGGAAAAGCTGTGTGAGAGTGACAATAACACAAACATCAAAAACGAAATCTAAATAGGGCGGCGATATTGTTGAGAGAAAGGAAAATAATTCCAGTGTCTGTCTGAGAATTTTCGCACCACCCATACCGCGACCATTAAGCACTAGAGCAACAGTATCATCATCATCATCATCATCATCATCATCATCATCATCATCATCATCAATAACGTGACACCATTTTACACACACACACACACACACACACACACACACACACACACACACACACACACACACACACACGCACACACACTCACACACATATATGAATTGAAGGAAGTTTGTGTGTACTGTGTTGAAATACAACATCTAAAAAGAAAACTTGTGAACTATAAGTGTACCCGGTCACTTAGCATAACCAACTAAACTAGCAGAGCAGACAAGATTGGAGAAAAACACCGAAGAAGAGGCAGCTTAGACAGACGGCTTGCATACTTAAACTAGCAATTACAAAAGTGGAGCCCTATGCACTTTGTTTCCTTCCCCTCTTTTGTTTCCCATTACTTTAAAGACCCATGTGATTATCAGCTCACAGACAACATACAAACATACGTCTCCAATAATGAATGTGATAGAGGTACACCGAAATGGTTACAGTCCAATCAACGACTAAGACTTGTATGCAAACAGAAGTGCGTATCTATAATTATATACATTTCTATCTATCTATCTATCTATCTATCTATCTATCTATCTATCTATCTATCTATCTATCTATATGGACTTAAAATACACACACGGGCGCACGCACACGTACGCATTTCACCGAACATTGCAGAAAAATCTGAGTATTATCAGATAATTCGTAAGCAGTTTTTCAAATGTGTGTATGTTTGTGTGTGCGTGTATGTATGTGTGTGTGTGTGTATGGGTGCATACATATTGAAAAAATTTGCATCACAGTTATATATAGTCTTGTCGTGGAGTAGTGTATTCCTGCCTTTTGTGGGTGGTCAGCACATTACACCACTCGGTATAACAATACTTAACAATAGGTATTTGGACCAAGCTCCCGAGATCAGGTTATCTGAAATTACGACGCTACGGAATCCTCCACAATTCCTTAGTTACCAAAAACTAAAATTAAACTCACGGGGCGATTTTCTTTTACCCTAGCTTCCATCGACTCACGTACTACATACAAACCACGTACTTCGTATCGTATTCCGAGCCAACACAGGAATCTTTCGTTGCTATCTACAGTTATTTCGTCTGCTCAGGCGGCTCTCTTCAAATTTCACTGCAATAGTTGTTATTTTGTGCATATAATGATTCCACTCTCCTTGCTTTTTCTTTCTCTTTCCTGGATATTGGTAACAAAATCATTCAGTTTGTCTAATTCAAATCTTCCTATTACATCTGCTTCCTCTAACTGCTCACTGGATTCCACGGACCGGGTCACCCACTAACAACTCTTCAATTATGTCTCTTCTTTTATCGAGGACCTAACCTTCACTTCAGTATTCTTCAAATTTATTATTCAACAGATATGACTTCAGGTTCAATCCCGCTGTTCGGATCCCTGGCAAAGTATCATTTACAAAAGCATTGTGGCTGAATTTGGTAGACGAAAACTAAAGAAGCCCATCCAACCGAGTGACTGTTTATATCATTGCGTAGTGACAAAATCTAAGCATCATTTGCACTTCTCAAGTTTCTGCATCAGTTACTTTCCTGACTTGCAAGTATTACTGTCTGACATTCAAATCCTCTAAATACACTTTCTCTTTTCCAAATCCAAACTCGATCTATGTTTGCGTTAATCCGGTCGTCTTACGACTACTTCTATCACGACTTGAAGTGCGATATGGTTCGAGAACACATGGGATTTCAAGTCAGCTGACTAGTCAGAACACAGTCAACTCTTGCAGACTATTTCTTGCAACGCAAGAGCTTCACTGTTAATCCATCCGGAACAGCTAGGCGAATGGCTGAAATTAGATATGGTTTCTGACATATGCTCTTTACATTCACTGCATTTCGGTTTACGTTATTCAACCTGTTCTTTGTTTTTAAAGACTGTATGATGAGTGTTGATGTGGACACAGACAGCTTTTGCTACAAGTAAACTGGTAACCGCGTAAAAGCCTAGTTACTAATGTGTATATGCGATATAACGGTACAAAGGCTAGTATAGAATCCATGTGAACATTTTAATGTCAATGGTAAACAATATCAAAATTTATCTGGAAAATACGAACAGAGATTTGCAAATACTCCCACAAGGCGAGTTTTAAACTGGTGCGAATACACCCAAACGAATACAAAGTGTAACGCAGTTAGTTACGAATTATAAAGTTTATCCAAACTATGAAATAAGTTCTGACAGTTAAACGGTTTCGTGTCACTTGTTATAAGTAACATAACGAAGCCCATTTAAACCCGATAGATAAATTATTCATCTGAATTTGTATAGATTAAAGAAACGGTACAGTGATAGGCTGAATAATTGACAATACTTAAGTCTTATTCTGATTTCAAATCGTGCGTGCGTAGATTTTTACCTTGCCAATCTACGATCATTTAAGAAATCACCCGTAACATATGACATAGAAGTAACTCCCTACAAAAATGTACACGCGTGTGTGTGTGTGTGTACATATATATATAGAGAGAGAGGGAGAGAGATAGACAGACAGGCTGGCGGACTGACACAGAGACATATATATGTGTGTGTGTGTGTGTGTGTATACATATGTTTATGCATTACACATACATATATGAGAGAAGTTACATGCGTATATTTAAAACCCTTCCAGTTCAAAAGTGAGGGTTAAACAAATTACTGCTTCACAAATGATTTCTATCTAATATAAACTGTTGAAAATGAAACTATGTATACGGACAGGTTTCTGGATGAAAGAAAGAAGCGAAAACATTCTAACAAGAAGAAAATGTTGTGTCAGCTAATCGCAAGAAACGTGAAGGAAGAACAAATGTCTGAAGGGCAAACAGCTGTATCGACAGAACACCGATAAAATACAGTACTAATAGTTTATGGATTTCACACTAACACACCTCCGCAAGATAGTTTTCAATCGCTGTCATAAACGATTCCAACCCGCTATGAATACGCAAAATGTTTTACAATGACATAAATCTATATCATAAACGAATTCAGAGGAAGAAAGTTACGAAAGTATAAATATTAAAATGCACGCAAATGAACACAGTCATATAAACACTGTGCAAACAGAAATCCCCCATTCAAATATATAACATATACCATAAGAATCATAAATCTACGTATGTTATAAAAATCTAGCATTTTCATATTCATACATACATTATTATGTTTACATTTATTAGGTAGTGGAACAAGGATAATACAAACAGGTACAGTACAATTCTATACTTTTGAGATGAGGAATTTATATTATGTATGCAGTTTACTTTACTGGTGCCCTCATCTTAGTTGTCGGTTTCACTACGTTTCGGTTGTGTACGCTCCAGCTTTCTTCAGTGCAGGCACCTAGATGTTCTGATTTCAGTACCGGATAAGACACTAAGGTAAATCACAAGATATCTGAAAAATCCTGGAGCTTACATAGTCAAGACGTAGTAAAACTAATAATGAAGATGATGACACTAGTCCGACTAATGTGAACGGTGTACATAATATAGGTATCACTTTATCGTTTAGAAATACACGTCACAGTACCATGACCTCGGGTTCAATCCCGCTGTAAGGTTCCCTGGCAAAGTATCTTTTACAAAAGAATTGTGGCTGAAGTTTGTAGGCAAAATCCTATCCATTAAAGGAATTGTTTATGTCTTTGAGGAATTCTTTCTTGAACAAATGTCGGGGCTGTAAATAAATTCCGCCCCTTCTCTTGCAAAAATAAGAAGCACTTATAAAGGTGATGCGGCTCACTCTTCTAGAAAATAGCCATTGACACTTTTAGACTGAAGGATGACATCAACCAAGTGAGGTTAATAATCGGACATCAACTTTCGCTACAATCACAGCCCCACGTCTTCAATTAATATTGTGCATACATACATACATACATACATACATTCATACATACATATATAGTCATGCATACGCACATATATAAAGATATAAAGAAAACACTACAGTAGGGGCCGTTATATTTATTCAAATATATTCACTGTGTTCGTCTTCTGAACTTTTCTTGTTTTCCTGTTTTTGTTTTTATTTTTGATTTACCTGTGTGTGTGTGTGTGTGTGTGTGTGTGTGTATGTATGTATGTATGTATGTGTGTGTATGTATGTATACACACACACCTGCGTGTTATAGATATGTGTTTGTGTAGACACTTAATTGCGTTTCGTTTTCATTATTTTCGTGAAGCCTCTGTTTATTAAATATCAATTTACGAACTTTTTTTTTTCTCTCTTTATCTTATATCCCTGACTCAACTCTTTTTCTAAAATATCCACCAGTTTTCAAGTCGGCTCTGAATATGTTCACCACCTTTAACTCTTCCCCTTGCTACTTTCCATTCGTCTATAGAACAGACATGAAAGAATAACAAAATTGCATTAATTTCCTAAAACCTTATTCCTAAAACCTTTTGGTACTCAGTCCTTCTTGTGACCGCATCCTATTTTGTTTGATATTTCATGCTTTTTTCGCCCAGAACATTCATATACAGCACTGAGGTAGCTCTATCCGATTCTCCAATGAAAGGACGGTAGTTGCTTAACCACATTCTCTTCCTGCATTTGTAATTGTATGAGAGAGAGAGGGATAAAGAGACAGACTGACAGAAAGCAGAGAAAGAGAGAGGTGGAGGCCGGAAGAATGTGAGTTGCACTGGTGCATCAGAATTAGTTGGTGCACTTGAACTGATTTTGCAGTATTTACTTTAGTGATTTCCTGTCAAACATTCAAAGACAAGATTGACTAACCTTTTCATCTCTCTTGGCACCAATCATAGCTTATATCAAATAACTTAGAATATAGAGTAGGAATAGTTTACATCAAATAGCCCCATTCGTCTCTGCTAGAAAAGAATCGAATCCCAACGAGGGGATTCTATGTGATAACGCGATTTGCAAGAAATTGCAATAATCTCACTCAACTCCGCTGTACTATCTAAAAGAAGGAAGAACACAGTGGACAGTGGTAGTCTTAGATACACTACGTGGGAAAAAAAAAAAACAAACGATGGGATGTTCACAACTGAAATGTTTTTTATCACGTACATGCTTTATATTTCGGAGTTCAATATCGGTTTTGCATCAACAAAAACAATACCAAAAATATCTTTTATCGTTTAATTGTTTCAGTCATGAGACTGTGGAATGTATCGATCTTAGTGCTAGTTTTTTTTTAAATCCTGGGACTTGTTTGATTGGACTCTTTTGCCGAACGGCTAAAAATAAACAAACCAGCACCGGTGGTCACACACACACACACACACATACACACATACACACATACACACACACGCACACGCACACACAGACACACAAACACACACACACACACACACACACACACGCACGCACACACACGCACACACACAACACACACACACACACACACACACACACACATATATATATATATATATATATTAAATTGAATTGAAATGTTGAAATGAATTTAACAGTATTGTGTTTTTTAAATGGCTTATAAATACTGCCCACGCTGCAATTGTATATATATATGTATATTATATATATATATATATATATATATATATATATATATATATATATATATATATATATATATATATATATATATATATATATATATATATATATATATATATATATATGACAGGCTTCTTTCAATTACCGTCTACCAAATACTCTCACAAGGCATTGGTTGGCCCGAGAATATAGTAGAAGACACTTGTGCAAGGTACCCATGCAGTGAGACTGAACTCCAGCCCATGTGGCTGGGAACCAAGTTTCTTACCACACGACCACACCTGTTAATGTTAGAAATGAAATATGGGCGGTATCTAGCTTTCGTTAGTGTCAGCGTGGTAAATATATATCAACGGTAAATTTTCCCTTCGTGTTTAATATTAGATTACTTCATGTTATATAAGCAACGTCACGCATATCCTAGTCACAAGTCTGAACAAGTTTTCGTAGTTGCTGAAGCCCTCGTGCAAAGTAACTCAAAGTGTAGGGAACTGTTGTACATTAGGCAGTTGTTTATGTACAGTTCGCGTGAAGGTGTCCTATAAAAGAGTACAAAAATAATACATGAAATGGGATCGAACTGATAACTGATTTTACGAAAGTATTACTTAAGTAGCCATATGTTCTCGCTCTTCGTCTATCGCTCTCTCTTTTTCTTATATTCATACATACATATGTGTCTACATATTATGTATATGTTTACGTTTGTGTTGAAATGATTTAAGATGCAAAGATAAAAAATCTTTAGATTGGTGCTAATTAGGTGAAAGTTCATTTAGAGTTGAGTGTATCATCTGAGAAATCAGAATTGAATCTCTAGTGGGAACACATTACCGATGGGACGGCTTTAGTGTGCTTCCGGCTATCTCATATAAAATGGAAAGGCAATGCAGTCAGCCAAAGCCGGCCTGTGAAGTACAGCTTCTTTGAATTTTTACCCTGAGGTAGAGAGCGTATCCGCTCCTGTCTCTTGATAAAGCTTTGAATTTTTTTTTTATAAACTTTTTATATCCCTGCACCGGGATTTTATATAGCTTGAGAGTAAAGAAACACTATTTGATTGAATAGAAGGAAAGAGATGAGACCTTATGAAAGCCATTCTTTCTAATGTCAGTTCATGTTGTTGTTCTTGTGATTTTTTCTTGTTTCTGTCATTGTTGTTGTTGTTGTTGTTTACTCACCAACGGTATACATTTCCTGTGGTGTGTGATTTTGCGATTCTTTTTGAAGTACATAAATTTGGGGCACTTGTGAAATACATGAATGTGAGTAACCTTTCAAATGTAGAATTAAAGCAATATCGCTTCTGATCACATTTATGGTGCAATATTAAAGACTAAATTTAATCTCCTTGAGTATCGATCACTTTTGAAGTATTTTTGTGTTATTCACTTTTGATACACTATATATTGATACAAATAAAAGAAAACTTACTATCAGAGTTTGAAGTGAAGCTGTTAGGTTTTATATCATATCAAATTTCCCTGTCACCTTAAACCTAATACTCTTCCTGTTTCTTTCTTTTTCTTTCTTTTCCTCTCTCTTTCCTTTTTTTTTTTTTTTTTTTTGGTATTCTTCACTGATAGTTTTATTGCTTACAAAAAAAAAAAAAAAAAAAAAATTAAAAGAAAAAAGACATTGAATATAACCAAAACCATACTTCAGGAACTGATAGAGGCTCGTTTGAATTTTCTTTGACAAATCGTCACTAGAAATTAGTAAATGGGCCTAAGAAGATTTGTCAGGAATACGACCTCAATCGAACAGCAGTTAAATCTCCCGACTGGACGTATCTGAACTTCACGAATTTAACCAATAGATCAGTTTATTGTGCATTTGCTTATCAGCAAGTGACCATTAAAATAAGTTCGCCACTAGCATTTGATGTATCTTCCATACAAACGTCAACTACATCTGCTGTTGAATGAATGAACGATTTGACAGAGCACAAAGACATCCTTTCCCTTAGAAATTCTACATCAAAAAGTTGGCTGTGTACTCTCATGTATTCTCTTGAATAAATATGAGAAAGCTATAGAGACTAAATCAAAAGTAGCTTAAGCTTAAATTTATATGTGTACTCACAGTTTAGTATATACACGAACATACATAACTATATTTCTCAACGTGTATGTATCTGTGTCTACCATTTACACATCCTCTCGCCTCCTCTTCTTAATATATATATATATATATATATATCTTCTAAGATTTAAACAACTTACTTATTAATTTATCTCGGTCCCATGTCCCGCCTCCCCATCTCTAACTACTTCATTTTTCGCATGTTTGTGAGTGTATATTGTTGTGTTGTGTTGCGCCGTGTATGTGTGTGCGTGTGTCTGTGTGTCTGGCTGTGTGTGCGTGTGTACATATGAGAAATCTTTCACTGATTCTTTCTTTATTAATAGTTAGGATCTTGTTCAAAACGGGGGCACCAATTTTCATTTATGTTTTATGTAGTGTTTTTGGTACCGAAAGACTTTCAAACTTCGTATACTTATCTATTTTGTGTTATAGAACAGAAATAAATTTTTGTATTCGAATTTATTTCATGTAAAAATTGTCTTATTTCGATAATTTCAACCAATCACTGACAAGTATTCAGCTGTTTACACTTACTCCTTTGGAAGTTTAAGCGGTGTAAAGCGTATTTAATCTCCATTACTTCTGACATTTTTCAGAAGCAACACACGTGTGTTCGTTTTCCCTAACCCTAACCCTAACCCTAATTGACTTGCTCCTTCCCTCAAAAACCATGCCTTGTGCCTATAATAGAAAGGTTTATTAGCTACTGCCAATATGCTTCAGCCATTTTTTGACAAGGAAATAATAATTTTATCACCGCGAGAATCGTTTGTTTACATAGTCAGCAGTTAATGTCTTCGGCTGAATGGAAGTCAGTCATTGGTTGAAATTACAGAAATACGACAACTTTAACATGAAATAACTTGCGATGTACGTTTTTTTGTTAAGAAGACTAAGAGAAAAAGATGTTTTATATTACACATTCTACCAGTGTCCCAAGTTTCAAAGTGTTTCGTTAAGAAAATACTGGTGCCCCCGTTTTGAACTAGATCCAATAGTTATCGTTACTATGGTTTCTCAAGGCGGCGACCTGACACACCAGGTAAAATGCATAGCGGCATTTCTTCCATCTTTATGTTCCGAGTTCAACTTCTGCTGAGGCCGACTTCGATTTTCATCCTTTCATCATTTCGAAGTCGAAGAAATAAGTACCAGTTAAGCACTGGGGTCGATCTAACCTCCTCCCACAAAATTTCAGGTCTTGTGCTTATAATAGAAAGGATTATTATGACGTACCGTTTCTGGCAAACAATATACAGTGAGAGGTAATGAAAATCTTGTATGTGGTTGTTCTACCTGTTAGAAACTGCAGAGAAATCCAATCCATGCCGCCTCTAAAAGATGAAATTGGATAATGTTAACTGTCAAGAATAGAAGACAGTGTAACTATGGCTACATGGCCTTTCATTATAGAAACGCCCTCCCAGAGCTGATCTTGGGCTAAAAAGCCCAGCGACAACATAGAATACAAGCAACATACTTTTGTGTGAAGTATCTGGTGTTATATGTAACTAATGTCATTTTTTCTGCGTGGTTGGCCCAGAAATTCAGCCTGAAAATATTCCCATGCCACGTACGTTCCTTCGATTTCCAACAAAATCCTCATATTGTGCAAAAGATAGGGGAAAAAATTCATGACCAACTATAATCCTCTGCATATAAGAGTATATTTATTGCATAGATAATTACAAAAGTTGTAAAAATATTACCAAAATGCAGATAAATACTAAACAGCTATACACATAATTATTCATTGAAGAGATTAATTGCAGAAGTGTTTAGGCTAAAATAAGCTAAAATGTTGTTGAAATATATCAATAAGATATTTTGTAGAGGTCTTAACCTTACTTGTCTTCCGAAAGACCTCACTGCATATTGCTGCTAATATTTTGAGTAGGTGTTTGCAAGATCGGCCAAGAAGTCGGTGAGAAAGCGAATAGTCTTACATGAACAATAAACATTAATGCATTAATAGTATTATAGATTTTTCCAGCTAACTTCCCACAACGCTGTGTCATTTCCAGTCACGTGGAAGAATCCTTTCGGTTATCTCATGCCTTACTCACATGACCTATGACAGCTTGAGGTATGGATCCAAACGCTAGAACTTGATCCAGCACCACCTGCACATTATAATCTCTCTTCTTCCTTGTTCCTTATGTGGAACTACCAACGAATAATCCCCAGCCAATAAAGAAACATTGGCAAGCGAGATGGAGATGGAGATGAAGATGGAGATGAAGGAGAACAACAGCAGTGACGATGACGATGACGACGACGACGTCGTCGTCGTCGTCGTCGTCGTCGTCGTCGTCGGCGGCGGCGGCGATGACGAAGATGTGAATTGAAACATTTCCAAAGTTTTCCAAGTCAATAGCTTTTACAAACGTGCAACAACAAGGACGACGACGACTTCGACAAGGAAAC